>NC_088213.1:29774200-29850001 GCF_036934945.1 Oncorhynchus masou masou
GAGCGAAATACAGGACCATTCTGGAAGAAAACCTGATGGAGTCTGCAAAAGACCTGAGACTGGGACGGAGATTTGTCTTCCAACAAGACAATGATCCAAAACATAAAGCAAAATCTACAATGGAATGGTTAAAAAATAAACATATCCAGGTGTTAAAATGGCCAAGTCAAAGTCCAGACCTGAATCCAATCGAGAATCTGTGGAAAGAACTGAAAACTGCTGTTCACAAATGCTCTCCATCCAACCTCACTGAGCTCGAGCTGTTTTGCAAGGAGGAATGGGAAAAAATTTCAGTCTCTCGATGTGCAAAACTGATAGAGACAAACCCCAAGCGACTTACAGCTGTAATCGCAGCAAAAGGTGGCGCTACAAAGTATTAACTTAAGGGGGCTGAATAATTTTGCACGCCCAATTTTTCAGTTTTTGATTTGTTAAAAAAGTTTGAAATATCCAATAAATGTCGTTCCACTTCATGATTGTGTCCCACTTGTTGTTGATTCTTCACAAAAAAATACAGTTTTATATCTTTATGTTTGAAGTCTGAAATGTGGCAAAAGGTCGCAAAGTTCAAGGGGGCCGAATACTTTCGCAAGGCACTGTATATATATAAAAGTTACACATATTTAACCTCTTTTTTTGGGTAGGCGCAAAACTACCTCCATACTTTAAACCGGTACCGGTAACCTCCCTTTCCACAGTGGGGTCACATTAGTTTGTAGCCCAAACTGTTTTTACGCTGCAAATAGAATAGGTGGTGGTTTGATATATCTTTAGCTTAACCTGACAGATTCCGATGGGGACATTTTATTATGTTAATTAGATTAACACAACGGGGCGTCAATAAACTATAGGGGGTTTTACACACTTCCAGATAGAGTCTAGATGAAGTTGTTTATAGTCAAATTTTGAGCACCATCTAGAAGTACAGTTCTTGAAAATATTATTATCGCTGGGCCTTGACACATTTGAGAGCTATTTAGGGATGAAATAATGATGGAGGAAGTGCTAAGAGGCAAATCTGCCAGTTGGGTGGAACACATTTTCCTCTGTTCTCCAGAAAGGAGAGAACCAAAGTCTGTGTCCTAAAAGGCACCCTAGTCCCTATATAGTGCATTACAAAGGTAATGCACTATATAGGAAATAGGGTGCCATTTTGGACGCATACATAGTGATTCTGTCTCCACTAAGGAGAGGAAAAAACCCACCATGGGGTTTAATCAGTTCAGAACCTTATCATGACCCGACTAACACTAACTTTAGCACCTACTATAACACTCTCTGTTTTCTATCCCTCTGTCACTCTGTTCAAGTGTCTATTCAGTTCGCTTGCTCTCTTGTTCACATCATCTCTCCTCTTTTCATGTAATCTCTTTCTATCTCTCTCTTTCATGTAATGTATCTTACCCTCTCTCTTTCTCTCTCTCCCTCTCGGTTTATTCTAAGTCTGTGTGGCTGGCTATTGCAGAGTGAGTGATGGTGTCCATCAGTGAAGTGCGTGTGTTGTAAAACAGTCAGCCGCTGACAGATTGACTGAGACGTCCAGCCCCTCAATCACCAGGCTCACATAGAGGGAGAGAAAAAGAGAGAATGAGAGATAGGCAGAGAGGAAGGGAGAGAGAATGAGAGATAGGCAGAGAGGAAGGGAGAGAGAAAGAGAGAATTATAGGGATAGAGAGAGAGAGAGAGAGAGAGAGAGAGAGAGAGAGAGAGAGAGAGAGAGAGAGAGAGAGAGAGAGAAATAAATAATTATAAATAGGGAGAGAGAGAGAGAGAGAGAGAGAGAGAGAGAGAGAGAGAGAGAGAGGCAGAGAGAGAGAGAGAGGCAGAGAGAGAGAGAGAGAGAGAGATAGGCAGAGAGGAAGGGAGAGGGAATGAGAGAGGCAGAGAGGAAGGGAGAGAGAATGAGAGAATGAGAGAATGAGAGATAGGCAGAGAGGAAGGGAGAGAGAATGAGAGAGGCAGAGAGGAAGGGAGAGAGAATGAGAGAATGAGAGATAGGCAGAGAGGAAGGGAGAGAGAATGAGAGAATGAGAGATAGGCAGAGAGGAAGGGAGAGAGAATGAGAGATAGGCAGAGAGGAAGGGAGAAAGAATGAGAGATAGGCAGAGAGGAAGGGAGAGAGAATGAGAGAATGGGAGATAGGCAGAGAGGAAGGGAGAGAGAAAGAGATAATTATAGATAGGAAGAGAGAAAGAGAGAATGAGATATATGCATTTAGGAAGGGAGAGAGAAAGAGAGAATGAGAGATAGGCAGAGAGGAAGGGGGAGAGAAAGAGAGGATGAGAGATAGGCAGAGAGGAAGGGAGAGAGAAAGAGAGAATGAGAGATAGGCAGAGAGGAAGCGAGAGAGAAAGAGAGAATGAGAGATAGGCAGAGAGGAAGGGAGAGAGAAAGTGAGAATGAGAGAAAAGCAAGAGGAAGGGAGAGAGAAAGAGATAATTATAGATAGGGAGAGAGAGAGAGAAAGAGAGAATGAGAGATCGGCAGTTAGGAAAGGAGAGAGAATGAGACATAGGCAGAGAGGAAGGGATAGAGAATGAGAGAATGAGAGATAGGCAGAGAGGAAGGGAGAGACAATGAGAGAATGGGAGATAGGCAGAGAGGAAGGGGGAGAGAAAGAGATCATTATAGATTGGGAGAGAGAGAAAGAGAGAATGAGAGATAGGCAGTTAGGAAGGGAGAGAGAATGAGTGAATGAGAGATAGGGAGAGAGGAAGGGGAAGAGAAAGAGAGAATGAGAGATAGGGAGAGAGGAAGGGGGAGAGAAAGAGAGAATGAGAGATAGGGAGAGAGGAAGGGGAGAGAAAGTGATGGAGAAAACAAAGAAAAACAGGTGAACATGGTCAACATTTTAATTAATTTAATTGCCCAAATAAAACAGACCTTGAAGCTCCAACCACAATAAAATGAGTACATAAAATAGAAAGAATGGAAAACTAAAGAAAGATTGATAAGGAAAAAAGAGTGATTCTGTGTCATTTCGACAGCTGTTGATTCAAAGAGAAACACTTTATTGGGTCCAGATGGTCCCAGTCAGTGGCAGAATGAGAGAGCTGACTCCGTTGGCTCCAGCCATGTGTTTCTCCTCCTGATCGAAATTAAAATGGTAGTTCATTTGTCACCGCTCACTACACAGCTTAAAATGTAGGCCTGAAACGTTACTTAGCGATAATGCACCATTCTTATTCAAAAGCCTGTTTTCGAACTTTTACAGTTGGAAGACATAAGGAGTATTTCCTTTTTAGATGAGATATAAACTAAAGACATGCAGAGTTTTCCCAACTTGAAGCAACACTATTATTCTAGTTTCTGAGGCAATATAAGTCTTATTAACCATCATTATCCCTTCAAAACCAAAAAACATGGCACCTTGACCTTTTCAATGGTAATGATATTGCTGTAGTCATTGAGTCAGTGAGTAGGTCTGTCTATACTCCCAATCAGCAGTAACATGCAGGAGTAGTGTAGACTGTTGAGTCAGCCTGTATCAAGTGTGATGAATATAATTATTGAAGGTTTCTGATGCCTATTGATCCTCGCAGCCCCTCTTCTTAAAGACATAGTCAGAGATCAGTTCAGGACTGAAGCAGTGTGTGCTAACTAAGGCTCTGCTACCACATCACACACACACGGACACACACACAGACAAAGGCACACACATACCGCAAACTAGGTGATGAACGCACTCCCTCATCGGTTGAGGCGTGGAAAGGTTAACTGTCACAAGTCAGAGACGACACGCACACATACGCCCCAAAAACACACACACACACACACACACACACACACACACACACACACACACACACACACACACACACACACACACACACACACACACACACACACACACACACACACACACACACATATCAATTAGAAAGGCAGTATCTTACGGAAAATGAAAGATCACACTGGAGGGTTGAGGATCTGAACAGTCCCCATTAAAATGATCAAAGGAATAAGAACTTGACTCATGGTGACAAAGAGATCACACAGAACTGGCCATGATCACAGTCAAATACACACACATGGACACACACACACACCCACTCACTCACACGGAGGGCATGTTAAACAGAGACGTGTCGGTGACCTGTGCTTGTTTCACTCGGTGGTACCTTGGAGATACCACGGCAACCTCCAGCTCCTAGTAGCGCCACGGTAACCGTGACCTTGACGGCCGTGGCATCGGTGAGCGTAGCGCTATTCAGCCGAGCGTGTTAAGACATATTATGAATGTTTCATTACAACTGCCCTAACCCAGGCATCCACTCCGCTCCCAAGGAGTTATACAGATCCTTTATTTTCCTTTATTTCCATCTCTCTCTCTCTCTCTCTCTCTCTCTCTCTGACTCTCTCTCTGACTCTCTCTCTGACTCTCTCTGACTCCTCTCTCTCTCTCTCTCTCTCTCTCTCTCTCTCTCCTCCCGCTCTTGTTCAACTGTTCTCTTTTTCTCTCTCTCATAGAGAAGCAGTGATGGATCACTCATCCAAAACGAATGATAACGTTTCTATGTGAGCTCTCAATCTTTCTTTCTCTTTTCTCCTCTCTCCACCTCTCTCTTTTCTGAGCTTTTCTATTCACCCTTTCTCTCAATTTCTCTCTCTCCTTTCATGTAATATTTGACTTTTGCTTAATTCTCAGAGGAGAGGCAAGGGAATAGTATAATAATTTAGGGACGTTAAATGGTAAATTGTTGTGTAAAAAATATGCATTGTTTTTTCACAAATGAAATGAATAAAAAATGTAAAAAAATATCAGAAATGGTATTGTTACCCATTTGCATAACAATCACTCAGAATTCATGTGCTACTTTTTAAGAGCAAGGTTTCTTTTCCCACTCTGACCACAACATGCTTGGAGAATCCTCAGTAAAAGAGAAATCACTGGCCCAGATTTGACTAGCCTGTATGGGGAAATGAGGCGCTGTGTGGAAAGGGGTAATTGTTTGCATATGGGTCATTGACTGTGAGACTGGTTTAGATTTTCAAGAGGGCCAATGAGCAATAAACCAATATAATTGTCATATTTCACAATGATACGCATTCTGTGTACTGGCCATGCTAACAACCAATGAGCAATCTCCAAATTCCAAATTTCAACAGCTTTATTATGTCACGCCCAATTTAATTTTAACAAAGTGCCTTTTGAGAAGGTTCCACGGTTCATGTGTTGTGGAGTTGTGGATTTGGACGGCTTCTTGTCATATTTTAGTTCCCAAATTGAAATGATAAATATTTCCTCCCGGTTCAATTCAGGTGCCGGGTCACGACCATACTGCAGTATCAGGACTTTAACGATGGTATTGTAAGAATAGAAATGAAGATGTCTTTTCACAGATATCTTCTCCCATAAACTCCTAATCCTCTAGTCTACAGCCTGATGATGGTCCTGACGTTTGATTGAATTGAATGTTTTATTTTTGTTAGATCTTTCACTAGGTGAAATCTTTTAGATATGAAGTATTCTTAAGGCCATGTATTTTGAGATGTTTTGGTGTTTTGGATGGTTAATTTTCAAAAGGTAGTATGATTAGTTTATTATACTACCATCATCAAAATGTCATGAATTGTAACCACATTTAAATGGACATATGTACATCCATAATTTCAAAGCTCACTACATTGAATCACCCATAATTTAAAAGCCCATTTCATAGAGAATGTTACAACCTGGACTGTTTGGAATGACTTTAAAGAGATAGATGATTGGGTCTAAATACAGCTGAGTCAGCTCAGTGTCTAAATTCAGTGTCCTTGTCTTTCACTGCCATTCCCCAAAAGTCAGACTCTTCCCAAAATGACAACCATTTTTCTTCTCAGCCTCAGAAGCATCTGCATTCATGTTGTGATCATACTTAGGCGTATTCCCCAGACTTATACTGTAACATGGGTAATTGTTGATATGTTGTAAATGTTTTATTCTATATTGACATTTTCTTCTTAAAAATATTTATCCACAAACAGTCCGGTCCTGGAGTGTCTTAACAAAATGAAACCAAAAATATTTAGTCTGACTTTATCCAGTGTCCAAAAAAAAGGTATTTGTGTGAGATGAAAATATGTGCATATTTAATGAGATGTTGCATAATTGGCATATTTTAATAATACATTTCATTTTTTATATACAAAAACGTATATTTGTGTCTGGTTAAGGTTGACCCTATTCGGGTGCCTGGCCTTAAACCTATGAATAAGAAAACATGGTTCAGCCATTAGTTCATTTTATGAGCTTTTGCAACTCATATTGTTCATCTGATGTAGGAACCACAGCAGTTGAAACAAAATGCATGAAATATGCACATAAGGTAGCATTTCTTGCATTTGTTCTGATAGTAAACTTTTCCGAATTAAACAGAATTCCTGCAATTAAAATATTCAAAATTGAACTTATTTTAGACTCACTGGACAGTAAAATACTATCATGGTTGGAGAAGTAATCTATACTAGACGTGTACACATCAATATGAGTACATATCCATTTGTTGATATGAGCGTGTTTCTGTGAGTGTGTGTGCCTGTGTGCGTGTGCATGCTTTCTTGTGAATCTGTGTGTTTATGCGTGTGTGTGTCTGTTTCCGAACAAACACTGGTGAACAACTGCAGATTGTGAAACACCAAGTGGGCGTACTATACTCTATGATCTATGGTACGGAGCTCATTGTTACTGTGTTCTAAAAATACAGGATCTGATTGGGTAATGTGTGTCTCTGCTCTCTGTAGTCCCACTAACAGTACATTTAGATTGAACACTTCTCCAGAGTGTTCTACTTTCAAAATATCCCTGAATTAGGGGAGATAAGTCCTGTGTAGTTCCCCCTCCCTCACCAAACATTAGCTGGAAATTTCCACACACCAAATACCGGCTGCATAATGTGATACAGGAGCGAATTGTATGTAGATGTAAACGCATGTGTGTGTGGTTGTGCTTTCTTCTCCATGTGTGTTTGATTAGGTCTGAGTCTCTTACACACAGTGTGTGGGTTATGTGTTGAGAGATGAGCGGACTGGCGATGAGATAGATGACTAACATCCACACACAGGCCCACCTCGCTCTCCTCTACCTCACTTTGTACAAACACATGAGTCACACAGGACAGCCATTCAGGGCCTGGTTCACTGCTCGCTGACCCCAGATCAGTGGAGGGACAGTCCTCTACAGTCTACCATAGCAGGGGCAGAAGGAAACCTGATTGGGAGGTGTGTCTGGGTTTTTCTATGTCTCCAGAAAGTGTTTCAGCACTAGCTTTTGTGGAAATATTTCTGTTTGTACATCTTGAGACACCATAGTCAGTACACTTCCTCAAAATAGTCTCAATTAATTTATGAGAAATCTGTAAATAATAATAATCTCAATTTGACTTAATTTTCCCTTTCCCTTCTGAGCTTGATATTTAAAAATGGAAAGTTGAAAAGTATCATAACCTTTCAGATGAACAGAGCTGTGTGTCAAACCCCTGCCATTTTGGCTTTGGCTGTGTGCAGTTTCCTTGGTTGTAATGAGCTGTGATATTCAGCTGAGGCAACTCTTATCTCTGGCGGGTTGTAGGTGTTCCTGCATAGGCCTCTGGGTCACTCACTCCCCAACACCTACACCCAGCACTGTGAACACAGCCACTGAACAGAGGCAAGGGAGCGTTACGGCAAAATAAGACTCAGATAAGCAGAAGGTCATCTGGAATTTTCCACAAGCCGAGTCCTCTGTTCCGTTAACCTTGTAGGGTGGAAAAGAGCACAGTGTTCTCATCGCAGCCGTACGCCAGCCACACTCGTCAATTTCTCTTTCCTTTTCTCATCTTTCAATTGTGTTTTTCTGCCTCCGGACAACATCCCACCAGCCCGTTTCATTCATCTCTGGATAACGGACAGGAACAATGTCAAAACAGGAGAAATCATTTTATTGCACACTTTTGCGATTTAATTCATTAACAGTTTTTGTGTAGAATACATTATGTTTCTGTATTCAAGTAAAAACAAATATGAAGAAAAAAAGGCATTTGAAATAACAGATGTCGGTAGTTGTGCTAAAACACCAGAATTGGCTGGCTGCTATAACAGCATCATTACTTTTACTTTTTATTTATCTTTGTGCAGAAACGTTACTGCACGTCAATGGTGTGGTTTTCTCTTGCTTCCTTACTGTATTAGTTCCAGTGTGTGTGTGTGTGTGTGCGTGCGTGCGTGCGTAAATACAAGTAATGATTAAAGGAAGAGACTAAATGAGGAATGACCAAAATAAGGAGTGCAGGTAAATCATATCAGAAAGAAAGAGAGAGAAAGAGAAAGAAGACAGAGAAACAGATGCTCTGTACTTGGTGGCTATCTGCAGTTAAATCACAGGCATTTGCATCACGGGAAGTGTGACATACGTGTGCATATGAGAGGGACAGTCCCAAGACAAAGACAGTCAACAACCCACTTAGATACACCTTTTTTAAACACACATACAAACGTACATAACAATGGTGTGGACATGATATAACACCACCTCCATGTCGTATCTGGTGAGTTTATAGTGATACAAGGTGTTGAGAAGTAGAAATGGCTTACATTACAGTGCCTAGGGCTGTTACAGTGACCGTAGTACCGCCACACCGGCGGTCACAAGTCATGAAGGCAGTCAAATTTCACGTGACCGATTTGTCACGGTAATTAGGCTTCTCCAAACTTTGATGCAGCTGATGGTCATTAGTAGCCTACCAAACGTGCTAACTGCCTGGTACTCAGCACTCTATTGTCCCTCTAATCACTCTGACATCAATGCAAATGTTTTTGAAAATCTAATCAAACACTTCATGAGAGCCCATGAGCTCATGTTGTGCAACATTTCTATAGGCTATGTAATTGCGGGAGAAAACAGAGTGATGGCCGCTAATAAAAAGACGAGGATCCCATCAGCTTTCTATAGGCTAAGCCTACTATCTTTATTTATCAACTTTCCTAATATTAAGCACATTGCTGTCACAGCCATTGAATGAAGTGGACCAAGGTGCAGCGTGGTGAGCGTACATGTTCTCTTTATTAGAAAAAGACGCCGAACAAACAATAAACACTACAAAACAAACCGTGAAGCTTAAGGCTATGTGTCATAAACAAAGTCAACTTCCCACAAACACAGGTGGGAAAAAGGGCAGCCTAAGTATGGTTCCCAATCAGAGACAACGATAGAGAGCTGTCCATGATTGAGAACCCTACCCGGCCAAAACATAGAACTACACAACATAGAACATAGAATACCCACCCCAACTCACACCCTGACCAAACCAAAATAGAGACATAAAATGGATCTCTAAGGTCAGGGCGTGACAACAGGAATATTGTATTTACAACCTGGCTGGCATGAAAATAAACCACGGGGAAAAGCGTCCTTCATTCGCCATTGAAGTGCATAGATGACATGTATTTTTTTCACTGCCCCTGATACAGGTGCATGATAATGGTCCATTCTAAATCAAAACAAATGTCACACATATATTATTTAGTATATGTAAAGACAAGATTAAATAAAGAATAGTCTGATGGGTGACAATATTAGCCTATGAGTTGTGAATTATCTATTATCACTTGTGAATGGTGCCAAGCATAAGAAACAATGGCTTTTTTGGGGGAACACCTCATGCAGCCTAGCCCATAGGCCTATATGTTTTAATAAGGTTTGTATCACAACTAAAGTGGCCAAATAACTTTTTTAAATGAAGCTCATTAATCCGCTTTACAAGGAGTGTAGAGCCTAACTACATACATAAGCAGCGTGTGAGTTTCAAGTTTGGGGAAGATCATTTTCACCATAAAATGCATTTTATAATAAAAGCATTACATTCATAAATACATTTGCGGTCACTTTTGATAATGATGTTTTCCGCTGCACTTATAATGTGAAGAAATAGCCTAATAGTTTATTAACATTTTAAGCTTACCGTTCTGATATGTTGCGTCAGCCACATCGCTATACATTTTTTTACAATTATGCTAGTGGTTGTATTAATTTGGGATCTATTGCATCCCACAACTGTCCCAGAATGTGTTTGGAATATTTATTTCTCGCACAGAATAGAATAGGTCGACTTTTGTACTATGGAGGATCGTAGTTTGACATTGGCTAGTGCTTTTGCTGTTCGTTAGGCCTACTCATCTTGTTGGCTGACGAAAGTACATGTGGACCGTTCTTCCAATGTCTTCAATATGCACCTCGGAATTGGATAAGGACGCGCACAGTTGCATTCCCGATGTGTCTGTCTTCACTTGTAGCCCGTAAAAAAAAAAGATCACGTGACGGAGAGCCATGTGAGTGAGAGGTGCTTCAGATTGCACAGCACACTCAGGGAGAAGGGTACAAGGCAGCACTCCAGTGCCGCAGTGAAATTCGAGGCATTATCAAGTGCTTTTCAAATTGTGAATGAGTATAGCCTGTGTATAGTCTGCGCAAGAAAACAAAGCAGAGCTCATACCTTTTTCAAGCAACTTTTTTCAAATCATCATTAGAGTCGCATCATGAAGACTCACAATGTATTAAACATCAAAATATATAGCCCTACGTTTGTAGAACAACTAAAATTACATTAATAACTCTAAATTAAGACTATAGTAATACCTATTTCTTTGTTAACCGCCCAACACAGAATAGAGGCATGTGTGCACTCCCTCAAATCGTTTGGAGAAAATATTTATATTTTATTCAGCTTTGTTAAATTATATTCTTCATACTATAAAATAATATAAAATAATGCTACGGAATTATAAGCAAATCCTGTCTGCTAAATTAACTAGTGTAGCCCACAGCCATTTGACATAGCCACATCAGGACCTAACGTAATGACAACTCAGGGTATGCTATTATGTTCTCCTGAAATAGACTACATTTTCTTCATATCTTGCTTCTTTAGATCTGTCTAAAATAAATAATGGACTGTGAAGGTGTTGGCTATATTACATGGATTTATTAGACTTTTTAAAATGGCTTGTAGGCTGTATGTGGAAGCCAGGAGATGCTAAATGTGTTTATGTTTACTAACGGTCAATTACCGTGAAACCAACAGTTATTTGCTTGACAATCACCGGCTGATGAAATTTCATGGCCGCCACAGCCCTAACTGTGCTTCAATATTTCTGGTAAATGTGGCACACTGGACCTGATGCCTACAAATTAATAACACATCCGGTCGAAGAACATTTAAGTGGTTTCAATTGATTTCGTTTAAATCCTCAGACTGTGACAAAAAAAGTCCAGTTCATACATCCAGTGTTTTATGTTAGATATGATATCAAACCCATTTTCACTCCCTCCAATAATTATGTATCATTTCTCCAATCTGCTTATTACAGGATATCCCAGCCACTTGCCATCTTTCACAGATCAAGACTTTATGGACCTTTTTAGATGAAAAATTATCAATACAGGAAGAAACGTCAGCAGAAATGCGGTGACACATTGGCAACGCCGAGCCACTATCCATGCCAGCATCAATAATTTAGCCGCCAGCTCATAACTTATTTTTTTAATGCATAATTGAATCTGACCAATGTTTTCTTCAGCCGTTAAAATGTAGAGCAGTTTTTAAACAATAAAAGGAGTGCTCCATTGAGTTTTTATTGGCTACTCTTTCTCGGTTGCGTAGCATATGTACAGTAGATATATAGCTCTAGACACTGTAGCAGCCATTCCTACTATAATCTGTGCATCTTAGCCTACAGAGGTGAAAGGGGTTGTATTTATTTACAACTGTTTGCTTTCTGCAGTCCCTTAACTTGCTATAGATGTAGAAGGTGAGATAGAGAATCTGCACTCACCTTTTTAGAACTTTGGCTGAAAAGGGGAAGAGGGTCTCATTGAGGTGAAGTGTGTGCGCCGTGCGTGTGTGCGTGTGTGGGTAGGTGTTTGCGTGACTAGGGCTGGAAGTGGGGCCTTGGAAGGCTGACTTAGCTGAAACAGGTTTTGGGTACAGTAGGGGAGGATTGTCTGACCTCACCCTGGGTGTGTGCTGAGTGTGTGCAGGTGTGTGCATTGCTTTAGTGTATTTGTGTGTATGCTTTAGTCTGTGTGTTTGTGCTTGCATCTGGATGAGGAATGGGAGAACTTGAAGATGCGCTCTCGCTCTCTCGCTCTCTATCTCTCTCGCTCTAGCTCTCTCTCTTCCCTGCCCTGCTGTGCTCCAGACAGACAGTGTGTGACAGTGAGCAGCAAGCGCTGCTGAGATGGTTTTATGCACAGTGAAGTGTAACGTGAGCAGAGTTATTCTCAGCTCCTCCGTTTACAGAAGAACAACAAGAGCTGAAGGACGAGAGAGAGAGAGAGAGAGAGCAAGAGAGCGAGAGAGAGAGAGCATCTTCAAGTTCTCCCATCCCTCGTCCAGATGCAAGCACAAACACACAGACTAAAGCATACACACAAATACAGTAAAGCAATGCACACACCTGCACACATGATTGCACGTGCACACACACACAAAGTTATTATTACATTTGTTTCAACAATTGATTGAGAGAAAGGTGATATATGCATTTTATATTCACATTATAAATTAAATGAGGTCAAGGTGGGTGCATTTAATGATGCAATGTTTTATATTAAGCTGCTAGCATAAGAGAGAGAGAGAGAGAGAGAGAGAGAGCGAGAGAGAGAGAGAGAGAGAGAGAGAGAGAGTGAGAGAGAGCAAGAGAGAGCGAGCGAGAGAGAGCGAGAGAGAGCGAGAGAGAGAGCGAGAGAGAGAGAGAGCGAGAGAGAGAGAGAGTCAGAGAGAGAGAGAGAGAGAGAGAGGCAGAGGCAGAGAGAGAGAGAGGCAGAGAGAGAGAGAGTCAGAGAGAGAGAGAGAGAGAGGCAGAGAGAGAGAAAGAGGCAGAGAGAGAGAGAGTCAGAGAGAGAGAGAGCGAGAGAGAGGGAGAGATGAACAGTAAAATGAGTCTTTGCTCTCTTGGCCCTGGCATGCATTGGCGACCCCGCTACAATTCTCATTTGTTTTGCAATAGAGCTTAATAAATATTGATTTACTATTTTAATTACATGCTAATCTCAAAACACATAGGTGCCAGTTTTATGGCTCTCTCAAGACATAGGGCAAATTTCCTCTTTGCAAATATTTATTAGTGACGTGGTCCAGAGAGGGCTATAAAAGTGAATAGTGATCATTAAACAGACAGTAACTGTCTACAAGTGTCAATATCAGCCATGCCAGTGGACAGGCCAACCAATCAATTGTAATATAATTGCGCTGCCCCTTTAAGAGCTATGTAAATCAAGTAAGGAGATAAAACTGCTCCAAAGTTGTTACTATGGAATAGTTATGATGATTAATAGTGAATATGCTGCAAAGGTAGGTTGAAGACATTACATTAGAAATATGATTTAAAATGATGTACTGTCAGTTCAGCTGTGTAAAATAGTTTTTGTCTCAGTCTAATTCCAATAAAATGCTACATTGAATAAGAAAACAATTACTAAAATACAAATAACAAATTTGAAGTATGAAATACATTTGAAAGCAGGGAAACAAATTCATTTCTTAGCAATTTTTTCTCTCCTCTCTCTCTCCTTTTTCTCTCTCTGCCTTTCTCATTTTCTCCCTCCTTTCCTAATACTTCCATCAGTGAGATATATTGAAACTGAGACTGCATTAAGGTGATTAGAAAGCCGGATATTCAGGGGAAAGCTTGTCTTCTTCAAAGGGGAAACTCCTGATTATGGGTAAACAACTTACTATTCATCTCCTCAGTGTTTCATTTGAACTGAACAAAATGGACATCAAATAGTATAGAATATAGTATATATTTTTTTGTATTACTTATATGTGAGTATGCGTGTGTGAGAATATGTATGTGTTTGGGAATAATCTATGCGCTGTGCAAGGTTTGCATGGTTTGTTCCTCAGATCAAGGTTGCTGGATTAATTGAGCCTCAACTGGACCCAGAGCTGAAAGAGCAGAGAGAGCTGCATCGATTAGCTATGATATGGTTCCAATATGGCCGCTCGATCAGGCTTCATGAGCAGCTCCCTCAGGACTTTGATTTCTCTGTCAAACAACAATCCTGGACCCTGGCCTTCAAGGAGAAGCACCATCTTTGTTGTTGTTTTCCCCAATGTTTGAGCGATGTCACCCAGGTCGATGTTATCCTTGTCCATAAAGACTCTCCCACACCGGAATAGCCACGGAAACAGCTCCAGCTGGCCCTCTCCACGGTAACGGCCAATACTGGTCAATCCGCCATGGTGACGGATTTGCATTGTGCTCCTAAAGAAGCCTGTGCAGCACATTGACAACATGTAATTCTGTAACGCAGCTCACATTCTACCCAGTGGCTTCAGTAGCACATCATTACATTCTGCAGCTTTCCCTATCTCCTTATCTGAGTGTTGACCAGGACCACTCTGTCAACAGTATCTATGACAGGACCAGGTGCAGCTTAGCGTAGCGTCAGAGGAGCGGTGCGGTGCTAGCGAGAGGCTAACCGTCTAACCGTCTCTGCTAATTGCCTCATTAATGATTCACCGGTGTGAGCCTGCTCTAGCACTTTGCTGTGGGGAGCAAATTGTTCTGATTGGTTTGCCTCTGTCAATTATTGATGAGGCAAACGACCTCAAGTGCTAACACCTTGCTTTGGTGCTGCGGAGTGGCCAACCGTTCCCATCGCTGGGTGGCTGTGTTGTTCAAACTGCTAGAGTATTGTGTTGCTCCCGAACACAGCTTACCTCTTAGCCAGGGGTATATTCTGTACTGCGTTGGTTCTCTCAGAGTGGACTAGTGTAGCCCTGAGGCAGTGAATGTGATCTCTAGTTGTATGGATACTCACAAACACTGAGTCTAGCACAGGTTACTGGATGGAGACTCCTCACAAAACTAGAACAGAACAGGACTTTATTTAGGAGGCCTGGGTAAGGCCAAAATTCCATAAATGTTCCAACTTCAATTCATTATTTATCAATTATGCTTTAATTAAAACTTCTTAGGGCTGCAATCCCGTTACGGGATCGATATGACAACAGCCAGTGAAAGTGCAGGGCGCCAAATTCACAACAACAGAAATCTCAAAATTAAATTCCTCAAACATACATGTATCTTATACCGTGTTAAAGGTTATCTTGTTGTTAATCCCACCACAGTGTCCGATTTCAAATAGGCTTTACCAGCGAAAGCACCGCAAACAATTATGTCAGGTCACCACCAACTCACAGAAAAACACAGACATTTTTCCAGCCAAAGAGAGGAGTCACAAAAAGCACAAATAGAGATAAAATGTACCACTAACCTTTGATGATCTTCATCAGATGACACTCATAAGACTTCATGTTCCACAATATATGCATGTTTTGTTTGATAAAGTTAATATTTCAGTATGCATTGGCACGTTACGTTCACTAGTTCCAAAAACATCCGGTGATATTACAGAGAGCCACATAATTTTACAGAAATACTCATTATAAATGTCGATGAAAATACAATTGTTAGACATGGAAATATAAATATACCTCTCCTTAATGCAACAACTGTGTCATATTTTTAAAAACTTTACGGAAAAAGCAAACCATGCAATAATCTGAGAACAGTGCTAAGAAAAAAAATTATCCGCCATGTTGGAGTCAACAGAAATCAGAAATAATATTATAAATATTTCCTTACCTTTGATGATCTTCATCAGAATGCACTCCCAGGAATCCTAGTTCCACAATAAATGTTTGTTTTGTTCAATAATGTCCATTATTTATGTCCAAGTAGCTCCTTTAGTAGCTGCTTTAGTACACAAATCCAAACACTCGGGTTGGTCGAGCTGAATGTTGGACAAAAACCTCAAAAAGTTATATTACAGGTCGTAGAAACTTTTCAAACTAAGTACAGAATCATTCTTTAGGATCGTTTTATCATAAATCTTCAATAACGTTCCAACCGGAGAATTCCATTGTCTGTTGAAAAGCCATGGAACGCAGGTCGCTATCATGTGAAATGCTCCTGACCAGGACCTGGCTCTCTGCCAGACCACTGACTCAAAGAGCTCCCATCCGGCTCCACAACACAGTAGAAGCCTCATTCAAGTTTCTAAAGACATCTAGTGGAAGCCTTAGTAAGTAAACATAACCAATATCCCACTGTATATTCAATAGGGGCTGGGTTGAAAATCGACCAACCTCAGATTTCCCACTTCCTGTTTGGATTTCTTCTCAGGTTTTTGCCTGCCATATGAGTTCTGTTATACAGACAGACATCATTCAAACAGTTTTAGAAACGTCAGACTGTTTTCTATCCAATATTAATAGTAATAGGCATATATTAGCAACTGGGACTGAGGAGCAGGCTGTTTACTCTGGACACCTCTGGGCATCTTTCATCCAAGCTACTCAATACGGCCACTGCAGCCATAAGAGGTTTTAAGATACAAATGTAAAATATATGTCAACCAAACTTCCTCCAAAGGACCTTTCTATGGGTCCTGTTTATTGTAGTTTTGTGAGGAATCAGCCTTCTGTACTGGGACAAAGCAGTAGCTTACAGTTGTTTTCTTCTGAATCTGGTATGTATGCAGTACACACTGTATCCTCACAGGGACTGGCACGTGTGTGTGCTGCCCTGAACCACCTGCGTATGTTGGGCCTCAGCTGGAGAAAGAGAGGCTTTGTTTGTGAACAAGTGACTCACCCGGGCCGTACTGATATGGTAGTACACATTGAGGCCTTACTCTCTCCTGTTTTCATGTAGGAAATCATGCCTGACCATTTTGTAAAATGTAAAGAGATGATGATGAAAGTACATGGGAGGCAGGCAGTGATAATTATTACCACCTGAGATTAAAGCAACATTTTAAACTTGGTGGTTTGAGCCCTGAATGCTGATTTTAAAAAATTATTATTTCACCTTTATAACCAGGTAAGCTAGTTGAGAACAAGTTCTCATTTACAACTGAGACCTGGCCAATATAAAGCAAAGCAGTGTGACAAAATCAATGACACAGAGTTACATGGAATAAACAAGCATACAGTCAACACAGAAAAAAAGAAAGTCTATATACAGTGTGTGCAAATGGCATGAGGAGGTAAGGCAATAAATAGGCCATAGTAGCAAAGAAATGACAATTTAGCAGATTAACACTGGAGTGATAGATGAGCAGAAGATGATGAGCAGATGATGGTATGTAAGTAGTGATACTGGTGTGCAAAAGAGCAGCAAAGTAAATAAAAACAGTATGGGGATGAGTTAGGTAGATTGGGTGGGCTATTTACAGATGGACTATGTACAGCTGCAGCGATCGGTTAGCTGCTCAGATAGCTGATGTTTAAAGTTAGTGACGGAAATTTAAGTCACCAGCTTCAGCGATTTTTGCAATTTGTTCCAGTCACTGGCAGCAGAGAACTGGAAGGAAAGGTCGGCCAAAGGAGGTGTTGGCTTTGGGGATGACCAGTGAGATATACCTGCTGGAGCGCGTGATACGGGTGGGTGTTGCTATGGTGACCAGTGAGCTGAGATAAGGCAGAGCTTTACCTAGCATAGACTTGTAGATGACCTGGAGCCAGTGTGTCTGGTGACAAATATGTAGCGAGGGCCAGCCGACTAGAGCATACAGGTCGCAGTGGTGGGTGGTATAAGGCGCTTTGGTGACAAAACGGATGGCAGACTGCATCCAATTTGCTGAGTAGGTATTGTGTATTGGTTCCTGACTTCCCTGAACAGTTGCATATCGCAGGGACTATTCGCGAGGTATATTGGTTGGCTGATTGGCTGACAGCCGTGGTATATCAGCTGTATACCACAGGTATGACAAAACATTGATTTGTACTGCTCTAATTTAGTTGGTAAACATTTTATAATAGCAATAAAGCACCTCGGGGTTTGTGATATATGGCCATATACCACGGCTAAGGGCTGTGTCCAGGCACTCCGCATTGCATCGTGCATAAGAACAGGCCATATACTACACCCCCTTTGGCCTTATTGCTTACGTGGTGTACAGGACCCACATCATTATAGGTTATAGTAATGAGAACAGGGATTTTATGATTCTAGGATTTTAGCATTTTAGCAAGAGTTGTTCCGAATAGCTGTGTGTGTGTGTGTGTGTGTGTGTGTGTGTGTGTGTGTGTGTGTGTGTGTGTGTGTGTGTGTGTGTGTGTGTGTGTGTGTGTGTGTGTGTGTGTGTGTGTGTGTGTGTGTGTGTGTGTGTGTGTGTGTGTGTGTCGGTGTGTCGGTGTGCGGTGTGTGTGTGGTGTGTGTGTATGACTTCTAATATTTTTCCTCAGTGTACTGTTCTCCACTCCTTGCATTATGGAGCTCCAGTGCCAGGTACAGTGAGGGAAAAAAGTATTTGATCCCCTGCTGATTTTGTATGTTTGCCCACTGACAAAGAAATGATCCATCTATAATTTTAATGGTAGGTTTATTTGAACAGTGAGAGACAGAATAACAACGAAACAATCCAGAAAAACGCATGTCAAAAATGTTAGAAATGTATTTGCATTTTAATGAGGGAAATAAGTATTTGACCCCTCTGCAAAACATGACTTAGTACTTTTTGTAAAACCCTTGTTTGTCAATCACAGAGGTCAGACGTTTCTTGTAGTTGGCTACCAGGTTTGCACACATCTCAGGAGGGGTTTTGTCCCACTCCTCTTTCCAGATCTTCTCCAAGTCATCAAGGTTTCGAGGCTGACATTTGGCAAGTCGGACCTTCAGCTCCCTCCACAGATTTTCTATGGGATTAAGTTCTGGAGGCTTGCTAGGCCACTCCAGGATCTTAATGTGCTTCTTCTTGAGCCACTCCTTTGTTGCCTTGGCCGTGTGTTTTGGGTCATTGTCGTGCTGGAATTCCCATCCACAACCCATTTTCAATGCCCTGGCTGAGGGAAGGAGGTTCTCACCCAAGATTTGATGGCACATGGTCCTGTCCATGGTCCCTTTGATGCGGTGAAGTTGTCCTGTCCCCTTAGTTGATTAACACGCATAAAGCATACTGTTTCCTCCTCCATGTTTGACGGTGGGGATGGTGTTCTTGGGGTCATAGGCAGCATTCCTCCTCCTCCAAACACGGCGAGTTGAGTTGATGCCAAAGACCTCCATTTGGTCTCATCTGACCACAACACTTTCACCCAGTTGTCCTCTGAATCATTCAAACTTCAGACCGGCATGTATGTGTGCTTTCTTGAGCAGGGGGACCTTGTGGGTGCTGCAGGATTTCAGTCCTTCACTGCGTAGTGTGTTTCATATTGTTTTCATGGTGACTATGGTCCCAGCTGCCTTGAGATCATTGACAAAATCCTCCCGTGTAGTTCTGGGCTGATTCCTCACTGTTCTCATGATCATTGCAACTCCACGAGGTGAGATCTTGCATGGAGCCCCAGGCCGAGGGAGACAGTTATTTTGTGTTTCTTCCAGTTGCGAATAATCGCACCAACTTGTCACCTTCTCACCAAGCTGCTTGGCGATGGTCTTGTAGCCCATTCCAGCCTTGTGTAGGTTTACTATATTGTCCCTGACATCCTTGGAGAGCTCTTTGGTCTTGGCCATGGTGGAGAGTTTGGAATCTGATTGATTGATTGCTTCTGTGGACAGGTGTCTTTTATACAGGTAACAAACTGAGATTAGGAGCACTCCCTTTAAGAGTGTGCTCTTAATCTCAGCTCTTTACCTGTATAAAAGACACCTGGGAGCCAGAAATCTTTCTGATTGAGAGGGGGTCAAATACTTATTTCCCTCATTAAAATGCAAATCAATTTCTAACATTTTTCACATGTGTTTTTCTGGATTTTTAAAATGTTATTCTGTCTCTCACTGTTCAAATAAACCTACCATTAAAATTATAGACTGATCATTTCTTTGTCAGGAGGCAAACGTACAAAATCAGCAGGGGATCAAATACTTTTTTCCCTCACTGTAGCTGTTGTTCTCTGTCTAATGGCCCACCCACACACAACCCGTATGAATCATCCCAAACCTCTACTCTACCTGGGGGGGTAGGAAACCTTTCAAGCATTTTTCAGCAAAATATCAACCCAAAGCACTCTCTCACAGTGGCATGACTGCCTGACTTTAGAGTAAACACAGGCTAGATAAAGGAACTGATGTGTCAGTTATTGATGTGTAGTGCTCCTTCACTCTGAGCCTGTGTGTAATCACTCTGTTGTCGGCCATGTTGTTATACACTGAGGACACAAAACATTAAGCACACCTGCTCTTTCCATGCGCAGTCTGACCAGGTGAATCCAGGTGAAAGCTATGATCCCTTATTGATGTCACTTGTGAAATCCACTTAAATCAGTGCAGATGAATGGAAGGAGACAGGTTAAAGAAGGATTTTTAAGCCTTGAGACAATTGAGACATTGATTGTGTATGTGTGCCATTCAGAGGGTTAAATGGGCAACAGTTTCCCGAGTGTATCAAGAATCAAGAATAGTCCACAACTGTCGGAAGCATTGGAGTCAACATGGGCCAGTATCCCTGTGGAAAGCTTAGGTGTTCTTAATGTTTGGTATACTCAAATGTTTTTTTCTTTTGTAATAATGGCTCAAGGATATCAGAACTGACCAAATAGATACTGAAGGATGCATTCTAGAGATGAATATATCATAGAACTATAAACTTAATGAATATTATTCTGAAGACTCAAACCCAGAGAGTGATCTTTGACTGAGGGGTTGTGTTTAATCCAGAGGTTAGACTCATCCATGCAGTGGGTGAGCGGCCTCTGTAGCCATCTCTGTCTCTCTGGCCTTAATTGAAGCTGATGAAGGAGTCACCCCCATGCAGCCGCCGCTGTCGCTCAGAATCTCAGCGTCGATGCAGTCAGACCATACACACTCACAGGGTGGTCACCGGCCCTTTGTTTTTACACAGGCACCAGGGAGGGCACCCCCCCCCCCCAAATAACAGTGAGTCAGCCTGCGTCATGGCTGTGACATGGTGGGCCCAGTGTCTGTGGAGGTTATGGTGGGGTCCCTCTCGCTCTTTCACTGACAGTCATGTGTGTCTGTGTGTGTCTGTGTGTGTGTGTGTGTGTGGGGGGGGCACAAAAAGGGCACACAGATGGGTGGTCTGACTCATACACATTTAATGACCTCTACTGTTTCTCTCTCTCTTTCTCTCTTTCCTTCTCTCTCTCGCTCTCTCTATTGTTCTCTCTCTCTGTTTCTCTCTCGCTCTCACCTTCTCTATTGTTCTCTCTCTTTCTCCCTCTCTCTCGCTCGGTCTCTCTCTCTCTTTTTTTCTCTCTCCATGTCTGCAGATAACCTGGCGACTGAACGCTGATGACTTAAGAGTGACTGTTCAATGGCATGAGGAACCCCACAAAGCACAACATCTAAAGATGACTTCACTAGAGAAGAAGAAAAGACCCCCTAAAAGACCCCCTGCAGAGGAATTATTCAGAGCCTCTTCCTGCTCCCACTTTCCTCTCCGCTATTTTACCTCCAGCTTTTTTGTAAGAAAACAAAAACAAAACACTGACTCAAATGATGTATCAAGATGATTGACAACATCAGAAGAATATTACTGGAGTAACCATTTCCTCTGTAGGGGGGAGGGGGTAAACAAAACTTTGATGCATGTTACTGTAAGTAGTTCATCTAAAAACCAACCTTTTTCCCCCAAGTGGGATCCTCCACTAAGACTCAACCAAGTCCAGCATTCCTGATATAGGATAAAATACCCAAGCAACCCAGCTCCTCCCTCTGGAATCCCTTACTCTATCTACCGTATCAGAGGTCATTGTAACTACCATTGGCAATATGTTCCTCGTTTTAGAGAACTTACTTCCTGTATCATTTTGGAGTTAGTTGGACTGTAAGACTACTATAGTGTATACTATTTGCATAATGAACCAGTCTTCCTCTCCAATGGACATGAGTGATGTACTATAGCATGGATCTGACTTTACTGTGTTCCTCAGTATGCTTGTAGATCACAAAACTCATAATTGTGAATAGTCAACGATTACACCTTTTTAATCGTAGATTCCTATCTTTAGTATTAACTTACTGTATACTATGTAGGGCATTTGTTGACCTGTACATTTGACTAAATGCATAGAAATGCAAGTAATAGCTCATTGTATTATTTGAATACCTGCAGACATATTAGGGAAACATTTCTGTCTATAAAGACAATGGCACTGTGACTAAGTCATATAGTGTTGACTATATTATGAAGGTAGAACCCAGAATAACGTCTTAGAGAGTAAACATACTATAATATCCTCAGCAGGGGCCCCGCTGCATCTATGTCATGTGTCTACCTGAGATCTGTGGGCAGCCGATCTTGTATTTGGTTTGTTTCTTTGTTGTTTCCTCATCCCTTTTGAATAGCTTGTATCAATGGCCCCTCTGGGCTCTGTACTGTGGTCTCTCTCATGGACCTTTCATAGGGTAACACATGTCCTCAGCTAAGGCAGGTGTCTCTATCTCTCTCTCCCACATCACCTGGCATGGTTTACCCAGGTGCTCCTCTGTACGGCCAAACAAGGAGAACGGAACAGTATGATTTCAAGGTTGCAGAAACCATATTGACTTTTGACCTATCTCAAATTGCCTACTGAAGACATAACAACAACCAGATAAACTACAGCTGTTGGTGCAAGAGAGGATACTGTGCATGGAACGCAACGCACAAGATAACCTGAAAGCATCTTCATCCTCTTGCATCCTCTACCTATCGATGTGCTTCCAGGACAAACCTGATACCTAAACAGCCCCTCGCCTGCTCCCACAATCCTCTCTGCTCCTCCTCTCGCCCATCCCAGAGACTCGTGAGGAGAGCGCCAGTCGATCTGTTTATAAACGTTACGGATGGACGCTCATCGTGACGGTTTAAAACAAACAAACACTTACACACGCGCGTACACACATATACCCACCCCCACACGCATAAACGCTCACAAAAGGAAGACAAGTGGAATACAGTGGTGTATGTATGTATATTCTGTATGTATAGAACCCTCAGCTGTAAGTAGTACATGTTGACATGTAGATGAAAATATGCATTGTGATCATAATACCTACCATAGACAGGCTGGTGGCCGTTGATTCAGACAGAGGAAGAGACTCTCTCTCAGCCAAAGGAAGCACTATATCCTGTGTTTTCAGGGTACATACTCTAAGTTTCCTTAATGACACAAAATATAATGTGATGGAAATACTGTTCCTTTTAAAAAGGACCTCCTAAGCAAAACCACCGAGCTGAATGGGTTTTAAGCACTTTGAAGGGATGCATAACCCCCCCCTTTGATGTCAGAAAGAACCTGGCCAGAGTGAGAGAGCAGGGGGTGTGGAGGGTGCAGGGGGCGAGGGGAGGGAGGGAGGGCAAACTGGGGCGCTCCAATTAAGTGGCAGTGCACAAAGTGGCGTGGGGCGCCCTGCCAGGAACTGTCTATTCATCCCATGTCAAAGGGATTTACACATCTCAATGAGTCAACAGCACTGCCAGGGCTGCCAGCAGCACGGGGAACAGGGGACGAGAGGAATACAGGAAAAGAGGAGAGGTGGAAAGGTAGAATAGAGGTGAGGAGGGGGAGAGGTAAAGAGAGAAAAGGAGTGCAGAGGACAGGAGACGGAAAAGGGCAGAGATGTAGAGCGACAGAGAGGAGAGAGAAGGGCAGAGATGTAGAGCTACAGAGAGAGAAGGGCAGAAATGTGGATCGACAGAGAGGAGAGAGAACAGCAGTGATGTAGAGCGACAGAGAGGAGGTAGAAGGGCAGAGATGTAGAGCGACAGAGAGGAGAAAGAAGGGCAGAAATGTGGATCGACAGAGAGGAGAGAGAAGGGTAGATATGTAGAGCTACAGAGAGAGAAGGGTAGAGATATAGGGCTACAGAGAGGAGAGATAAGGGTAGAGATGTAGAGCTACATAGAGGAGACAGACGGGTAGAGATGTAGAGTGACAGAGAGGAGAGAGAAGGGTAGAGATGTAGGGCTACAGAGAGGAGAGATAAGGGTAGAGATGTAGAGCTACATAGAGGAGACAGACGGGTAGAGATGTAGAGTGACAGAGAGGAGAGAGAAGGGTAGAGATGTAGGGCTACAGAGAGGAGAGAGAAGGGCAGAGATGTAGAGCTACAGAGAGAGAAGGGTAGAGATGTAGGGCTACAGAGAGGAGAGATAAGGGTAGAGATGTAGAGCTACAGAGAGGAGACAGATGGGTAGAGATGTAGAGCGACAGAGAGGAGAGAGAAGGGTAGAGATGTAGAGCTACAGAGAGCGAAGGGAAGAAATGTGGATCGACAGAAAGTAGAGAGACAGACAGCAAAGATGTAGAGTGACAGAGAGGAGACAGAAAATGAGACAACAAGCAAACAATGTGACAATGTTGAAGTTAAAGGGTTCCCACATTAAGAATGTAGGGCAGCATTTCAGACAAAGCCAACATTATTCTCTCAGCTAGAGACCTGACCAGACAAAATCTTCTCTTCTCTCAGGTCACCTCCACAACTCCCCTCCTACCCTTCAGCCACAGAGTTCACTGTCCCCTCCACCCCAGCTAGTGCCACTTCCCAACAGCCCTGTGACCTCACGTCCTATCTGGGGTTGACTCTGTGTTAATGAGCAATACCTCTAAGCTCAACCAGATGTTCAGACTAGCCATTAAATACCTGTTGCTCTTCCACCCCAGCGATTCCTTTATCCTTCCCCAGTGCAGCTGCACTCTCCCTGGGCTGGGTTCCACGTGCTTCAGCCCCTCTATGGACGGGACCTCCACACAACATGACTCTGCTCAACTCTGCTGTCATCATCTAACAACAGCAGTGCATCACTTGATGCATCATGACATTAACATAGGGATTGATAAGGATTCATGGGCTTCGGTGATGACAGGTGTGTTGATGGTATGACAGAGATTTCATAATGAAGCAACTATTTGGGTTTACATTGGCTTATATTGTATGTTTCATAAAATTATACACAGAGCAATCAATGCAAGTGAATCATGTACAGTGGCTCTCCAGTGTAAAGCATTACCAAACCCAAAACAATAGTTAACAGTTAGATTAAACAATAGGAAGACATCAGTGACGGTGACTGATGGACATAGACTGTGACCAGGGACAGTTAAGGAAGAGTTGGCCCCAGTAGGAAAGTAGAGTAGAGATAGAAACCAGTTCAAGTTGGTAAACCATCTTCCTCCCGTCTCCTCTGTTTGGGTGTGTGTGTGTGTGTGTGTGTGTGTGTGTGTGTGTGTGTGTGTGTGTGTGTGTGTGTGTGTGTGTGTGTGTGTGTGTGTGTGTGTGTGTGTGTGTGTGTGTGTGTGTGTGTGTGTGTGTGTGTGTGCGTGCCTGCCTGCCTGCCTGCCTGCCTGCCTGCCTGCCTGCCTGCTTGGTGAGGAAGCAGTAGTAGTAAAAGGCGTTTGATGTGTGTATTAGCTCCCGTCCTTGCGGTCAGCGCGCAACACAAACACAACATCAAAAGGAAGATGAGAGCGGCGCTGCTACCTGGCTCTGTGGTGATAAGTTAATGCAGATCTATTAGGCAGAAGCATATTAAAGGATGAAGATGTCAGTCACACACACGGCAGGAGACATCACGTTGAGCTACTGTTGATGTCCTCCCGAGTTTGAAGCTTTCTGATTTCGCCAAAATGAAGCAAAACCATTTTTTCTGAGGAGTTAAAGAGGGTATAAGTAACAGAGACAGTTGTGATCCCCCCTCGCCTGTTTGAAGAACACGGTTAGTGTGTTTTTCATTGAGATAAACTCGCAGACTGCACACATGCCGTTTCATCAGAGTATGACCCTGACCATGACATTTCCCAGAAGCCTTAGTGTTATTCACAGGTTCCCGTAGACGCTCACAGACACACACACACGTGTACACACATGCTCTTATACACAAACATGCACACTCACACACACACACACACACACACACACACACACACACACACACACACACACACACACACACACACACACACACACACACACACACACACACACACACACACACACACACACACTCAGACTAATCTAAACATCAGGGCTGTATGGAAACAGATCGGCAAAATAATGGATTGTTCAGTGTGCAAACAATAAGCTGTTAGTGTAATCACAGGTCAAAGTCATATTACCCAGAGGCCCACGCTGGGGGTATATTAACATGAGGGATATTTGGGAGGGTGGAGAAAGGGGAGATAGAGTGCTGTCCTGATTCAGATTTACCTTTCCCCTTTTCTTTCCACTCTTTGCTTCTCCTCTCCTTTTCTCTCCTCTTTTTCTGCTCTTTCCTCTCGTCTCCCTTTCTCCCCCCTCCCAGACTGAAGCAAGCTATTGAGGTGAAGCACTCCATCAATCTTCCTGCTGTGTGTGTGAGAGAGAGAGAGAGAGAGAGAGAGAGAGAGAGACAGAGAGAGACAGAGAGAGACAGAGAGAGACAGAGAGAGAGAGAGACAGAGAGAGACAGAGAGAGACAGAGAGACAGAGAGAGACAGAGAGAGAGAGACAGAGAGAGACAGAGAGAGACAGAGAGACAGAGAGAGAGAGAGAGAGAGAGAGAGAGAGACAGAGAGAGAGACAGAGAGAGGCAGAGAGAGAGACAGAGAGAGACAGAGAGAGAGACAGAGAGAGAGAGAGAGAGAGAGAGAGAGACAGAGAGAGACAGAGACAGAGAGAGAGGAGAGAGAGACAGAGAGAGAGGTGAGACCGACACAGAATCTTGTTTTTGGATTAAGCAAATAGAGGAGTGGGTAACATAGGGCCATCAAGCTGCTTGGTGGGCCATTTGTCAGCCCTCCACAAAGCCACACAAACAAGAGACAAGAGGAGAGGGAAAGTCAATTGCCACTGTCAGTGGAGAGGGGGAGAACGAGAAAGATAGAGGGAGGGAGCCATATCCACATTCATTAGAAGCCTATGTATCCTCTAGCCTGTGTTCTGCAGTGACTACCATGGCTTATGCATGTGTCAAGTCACATCCACAAACAAACCACTAGTCCCAGTGTTGTGTCTGTTAGGATAAATACTCTGTACATTATTTTCTTTGGCCTCGTGGCTTATCAACTTAGCTGGCCTGTATTTGTTTTATCACCAAGCTCTTTCTCTTGCCTGGTTAATAAGTACATGCCTCTCTGGCTATGCAGTTCATTAGTGTGATGGCTAGCTGGCTAATGTGTGTGTAGGGTAGGCTCCTGTCCCATTGGAGCAAGTGCACATAGGGGAGGTGTGGCAGAGCAAACAGTGGGGAAGGACAGAGAAGAGGAAAACAGCTTATAAGAGAGACAATGTGACTGGTCATTTAGCTAATGGCAGTGATGTAATAGTGAAGCCGGTGCCTCCTGTGATTCTGTGGACTCTAGGGGCGTAAGGGTGTGTAGTGGTGTGGTAGAGCAGACGGTCACATAGGGGGACTGTAGAGAGACCTTCCAGTGTTGTGACTGGACATGAACACACACACATGCTCAAGTTCCAACGCATGTCTGTATCTGTGTGTCGTTTTTGGGTTGGCTCTGTGATGATTAGGCTTGACCTGAGACCTGAGACTGACCTTTGGCCTGAGGCCGGACAAGGTATTGGCAGTGAGTTCTGATATGATTACTGAATAGACCCTCCCCTCTTTAAAGCCAGACCCCCGCCTGCCTCTGTTGCTGTCCCAGGTCAAATCAACCTCATAATGCTGTACCACAGTGGCAGGGACGATGAGACTACCATGCTGCTGTAATGACATCAGAACAGAGTGGTGGAGCCTGGCTTAGGCTACTGAGATAATGAACAGAGGGTTTAATATGGTGATAAAGCTCCCAAAGCCCAGCCTGACCAACCGATTGGATTGGCCTCAAGGGGGTCCACTAGCCTCACAACAACCCCCTTGACCCCTCACCGAGCTGGGATCGGCACCCAAGAAGATTTGGGGGCCTGGATAGAATCGGTTTAGCCAAATGGTTCCGACGTGATGTAATTGCCAAGGGACTGACCCCTGTGTAACACCATAACCATAACAATGCTGAATCCTCAGCATCTTGCCTAGTTAAATAAAGGTTCAATAAAAAGAAATACAAATCTGATTGGCTTATAAGGAGGATGTTGTTCCTGGTTTCCCAGTAAGGTTCAGCTAGGGTGACATGGATATGTCATGTGAGGCATCATATTTAGCTATTAGCTAAATGTGGTCTGACACATGTTTTCTCAGTGCTTTGAGACTTTTGTTTTTGTAGTGCATTGTCGCTGCCAAATAAATGTAATACATTAGTAAATAAAACCCATGGAAAGGTTGTCAGTAAAGCATACAATCCCAAACCTGGCTGAGGTTGTTATAGGGGAGGGAACTTCTAGAACACCTGAGTTCCCGCTCGAGAAATCAATCAATTGTGGAATAATAAATCGCACAGAGACAATGGACAGGTGGCATTTCAGGCTGCGCTGTTTAGTCGTGCAGTCTGCTTTCTGACAGCTTGATTTAGGCTCCTGCAGCTGAGCCAGAATAATTGAGAGAGAAACAGACAGAGAGAGAGAGACAGAGACAAACAGAGAAACAGAAAGACAAAGGGAGAAGGAAAAAGAAAACCAAGACAGACAAATCTTTTTCCATCTTTAATTCTCAGGCCTGAACTGAACTGCACTGATTGCAGAGGATGCCATTCTACCACTCAAATGGCTGCACCCAGATCAGTTCGATGAGGTGGAATAAGGAGCTCTGCCATTCTACGTCACTGTGGGTCGTGATGCCCATCTGACTCAGGGTCAGGTGCATAGAGTGGTCACAGAAGGGATTGAGTCACCCCTCCACCGTCACAGCCACCTGTGCCTTGCCCTTTCTGAGTCATATAGGGCTTATTGGGGGCAAGTGGATGAGGGTGCAGAGAGGGGAGTTTTGGGGGAACTTTGGTGGGGAGAAGGGGGGTTGGAAGGGTGTCCCCGCTGAGAGATGGGTGTAATCCCTCTGTATTAAAGCAGTGAAATGTTGTCAGGGTCCAGAACATTCTCCCCAAAACCATCCCCCTTCACCCCCAACCGTTTTCATGCCCCCCAGAGTACAGAGAGAGAGTTAGAACAACTGGGGACAACCATACGCTTTCACAGGGTTTCCTAAAACAGAGTGCCCCCGAACTCAATCAACATGTATCTTTAAATTCCCGCAAATAAATCATTGTGATAAAATCTTTATTACCAATTGGCTACACACAATGAAGTTCAATACGCCAATACTCACAATAAAACACTGTTTGTTAGATTGGCCTCTATTTAGCTTCAGGGGTAATATTTTCCTGTAGTTATGTCCCTCCTAATCTCCAGGTCAAGCAGTGATTCTTTTTACCCAATCTGTTTTAAAAGTATTGCCGTTAGAGGACAATTAAACATTTACAGCTCCTGGTCTAAAGCTGGTTTAAAGCCTGTTTCAATAAGCCCCACCTCCTCTCGCCCTCCCAGGTTAATTTGCTCTTCGCCCTCGTTTCAATTTCACTGTAGTAAACGTCCTCCTTATTTCCCATAAGGGCTTCCATGGTGAGGTTTTGATTGTCCAATGGGGTGGGCTGTGGTGTTGGCTGTGGTGGAATCGTCAAAGGGGTCATCAAAGCCTCGGTGATGCTTGCCGGAGTCTTATTTCCATGGCAATCAGCCCCCTGCTACTCGGCCTGGGTGACCCCAGTCAGAGATAAGCTTTATGGGATGGCCCATTAACATGCCAGGCAGGCCACCTCCCTCGTTTATCAAATGCGCTGCTGTGAAATCAACTGTTTATGGACCCCCAGTGAGAGGATAGCGCTGCTGATTGCCTATATTTGGGCCTGGCTTGTAAATGAGGCGCCCATAGACAAAGAACCTTCAATAGACTAGAGATACATATAATTATATGCTGGTGTTATTCTCACTAACTGAGCAGTATATTTAATGACTACCGCAATAGCCACAAGAGGGTTGGCATTGCAACCACCAAACCTGAAAACTCTGGGGGAGGGTGTATGTGTTCATCCACGTCTTCCATGTACAGCATGAACCCACAGAATACAACAACACCTACATGACGCTACAAGTAGTGATGTTCAAATATGTATGTGTCTATGTATGGCTACATAAATGTCCACTCCCATGATGCTGTATCTAAACAACTCAATAGTCTTCCTTTCTTTCTACCCCGTCAAAGCTTCCTATGGTCCTGTGGATGTCATGTTGTTCTGTGGCTGTTTTGTGGGGATGGACATGTTAGCCACGTTAGCCATGGAGTAGCGTAGTCTCATGTTAGGGAGGTGAGGCTGCTGTGGCATGGTCCGCTTAAAGCCTGATCACTGGTGAAGGCCTTGTCAATATGTCTTCTGTGATGGATGGTGATGGCCCACCGCGTCTTTGTACACAACAGGGGGCCCAAGTGTTTGTCGCCTGAGAGATAGAGGGAGACAGGGGGGAGGGAGGGTGCGGGCCAGACTCAGCTTAATGTCCTTCACCAGTGCTGTGCATGTTCTCCCAACTCTGTGCTATTTGCTTTCCCTTCACGGCACGGTTAACACCGAAAATTAACCTTTCCAATCACTCTGAGCTCAGAGTTTGGTGCACAACACAGACAGAGACAGAGAGGGAGTGAGAGAGAGATGTTTATTTATGCTTATTTATTTTATCTTGTGTCCTTTACCATTTGCACATTGTAAAAACACTGTATATATATATATAATATGACATTTGTAATGTCTTTATTGTTTTGAAACTTCTGTATGTGTGATGTCTACTGTTAATTTTTATTGTTTATTTCACTTTATATATTATATACCTTACTTGCTTTGGCAATGTTAACACATGTTTCCCATGCCAATAAAGCCCCTTGAATTGAATTGAATTGAGAGACAGAGAGCGAGAAAGACACAGTGTTACGCAATGCACTGACTTAAGAGACAGAACATTCTCTTTTATGTACATGTCCTGTGTACTCTGCAGTTTTTCCGTATCAAGCTGTTTCTCTTCACCATTCTGGAGATGTAAATGAAACACATGAAAGATAATGTGCTGTAGAATCCCCCTCCTTGTAGCCCATGTCTGTAAATAGAATGTAAATACCAAACAGCTATGCATGCTGATAAACTAGCAAGTCGTTCAGGTACTTTTGTAATCCAGGATTCTCACTTGGCATGTACTGAAGAAGAAGAAGAAATCAAACAAGAAAATGAAATAAAAAATAAACTATAAAAATGGATACAGTTTGTTAAACAACTTCAATAACTGGGGGATATATGTCTTTGCTGTTAATGTTTTCTTACTGATACTTAAAATGCGATAGCCTGCCATTATTAACAGTGCTCTGCTCATGTTACTTGTTCCCTGTTATTATGTTCGTAAAGATGGGGTTGAGGTAATGTAGGCCATGAACCTCCCGTAGGTTAGTGGATTGTCTAGGTCGGGGTATGATCGAGGAGAGAGGGGAGGGGTGGAGACAAGCTCTGACTCATATTTATCATAGATTATTTCAATGCCATTGCACGTTCGTATACATATTCTAAAATTAATTATTACATATCCTTAGTCGCTAATTCAGCCAGTTAAATGCCATGGCCAAACGGTTTCGCTTGAAAGCTGTTAGTTGAGACGGCAGGATCTGAGAGCCAGATTGAGCTGCTTGTTTGATTTATTTAACCAAAAAGAAAATTCACCAGCTTCAAAGAATGGGACGCTTTTTAAAAGGTACACATATGTTTCTAACACGACAACACAACATAATACTACAACACAGCTAGAAGAAGCTTGGTAGAGAACAACTTTTTAATGTTGATTCACTTCACATAAATTGAGGGTGTAATTAATGAATTACTAATTACTTGCAAGGATAATGAGTCATTTAAAACGTGGATTGGAAGAGTCCTGTTTTCCAGTTGGTCTTTGCAATGCGTGGGTATATTGAGAAACAAGCAATGATTATCAAAAAGTCAAATTTGCCTCGGCCCTAGCGACTGAAACGTTCTGAGAGGATGAGAAAGGAGGAGGGTTGGTTGGATGAGAATGTTTTTGTTTTCTAAGAGTGTTTATTTTCCACCATGTTAGAAACTGAATTCCATGGCGCTCATGGTAGATGGATGTGTCTAATTTTTAACCTGTGCTAAAGATATTTTAAATTTAATAAATAATCATTGTAACAAGACAACTGTTCTGTGTCGTATTGTGTGTCATATCGTTGTACAGTTCTAGTTACTACTGGTCTATACATATGCTAGACTGTGTGTGTAGTGTGACTTCTAAAATATTTTTCCTCAGGTGTACTGTGCTTCTGTCCTTACAGTAGGGTCAGTAAATGGAGTGTGTGTGTGTGTGTGTGTGTGTGTGTGTGTGTGTGTGTGTGTGTGTGTGTGTGTGTGTGTGTGTGTGTGTGTGTGTGTGTGTGTGCATATGTGTCTTTCAGAGTGTGTTCATATCTGTGTCAGCGTGTCTGCATATGTACCTGCGTATGTACCACTGACTGCATACGTGAATGTGTGCATGTGTGTGTGAGTAGGAGCCATGGTGATGGCCCATCAGGACTAGATAAACAGCATGGACTTCAGGCTCTTTCAGGTCATCCTCCATTCAAGCGAGCCACTCAACCAGGCAGGACTGGATTTGATACATAGATAGCCAAATGGGGCCCTCAACCCTCTACTCTGGATTAATGCTCCTTCCCCAGGGGCCTGATAGTACCCTCAACCCTCTACTCTGGACTAATGCTCCTTCACCAGGGGCCTGATAGTACCCTCAACCCTCTACTCTGGATTAATGCTCCTTCCCCAAGGACCTGATAGTACCCTCAACCCTCCACTCTGGATTAATGCTCCTTCCCCAAGGACCTGATAGTACCCTCAACCCTCCACTCTGGACTAATGCTCCTTCCCCAAGGACCTGATAGTACCCTCAACCCTCCACTCTGGATTAATGCTCCTTCCCCAGGGATCTGAGAGGACCCCCAACCCTCCACTCTGGACTAATGCTCCTTCACCAGGGATCTGAGAGGACCCCCAACCCTCCACTCTGGATTAATGCTCCTTCCCCAAGGACCTGATAGTACCCTCAACCCTCCACTCTGGACTAATGCTCCTTCACCAGGGATCTGAGAGGACCCCCAACCCTCCACTCTGGGCTAATTATCATTCACCAGGAACCTGAGAGGACCCTCAACACTCCATTCTGGACTAATGTTCAGTCCCTGGACAATAAAGTGGACGAGCTCAGGCGAGGATCTCCTTCCAGAGAGACATCAGGGACTGTAACTTATTCTGTTTCACAGAATCATGGTTCTCTCTGTATATACTGTCCCCATCCATACATCCAGCTGGGTTCTCAGTACATCGCATGGACAAGGAAAAATAACTCTCAGGGAAAATTAAAGATGGAGGTGTATGTTTCATGATTAACTACTCATGGTGTAATTGTGGTAACGTACATTACCTCCAGAAATAATTATTTTCTGTCATCGTCACAGCTGTGTATTTTACCGCTCACGTGGACTCTGACCTCTTATTCTCCGTGTCCGAGGTGAGTAAGACATTTAAGCGTGTTAACCCTCGCAAAGCTGTAGGCCCAGATTGTATCTCTAGCCACAGCCTCAGAGCATGCACTGACCAGCTTGCTGTAGTGTTTATAGATATATTCAATCAATCCCTATCCCAGTCTGTTGTCCCCACTTTGCATCAAGATGTCTACCATTGTTCCTGTATCCAATAAAGTGAAGGTAGCTGAACTAAATGACTATAGCCCCAAAAGCACCCACTTCTGTCATCATGAAGTGCTTTGAGAGGCTAGTTTAGGATCATATCACCTCCACGTTACCCAACACCCTAGACTACAATGTGCATACCGCCAAGAAAGATCCATGGATGATGCAATTGCCACCTCACTGCACACTGCCCTATCCCATCTGAACAAGTGGAATACCTATGTAAGAATGCTGTTCATCGACTACAGCTCAACATTCAACACCATAGTGCCCTCTAAGCTCATCACTAAGCTTGGGGCCCTGGGTCTGAACCCCGTACTGTGCAACTGGGTCCTGGACTTCCTGACAGGCTGCCCCCAGGTGGTGAAGGTAGGCAACAACACCTCCGCTACACTTATCCTCAACACTGGGTCCCCACAAGGGTGCATGCTCAGCCTCCTTCTGTTTTCCCTGTTCACCCATGACTGCGTGGACACGCATGTCTCCAACTTATTCAATGCATTTGCAGATGGTACAACAGTGGTAGATCACCAGCACAATGAGACAGAGAGGAGGTGAGGGCCCTTGAAGAGTGGTGCAAGGAAAATAACCTCTCCCTCAAGGTGAACAAAACTAAGGAGCTGAGTGGACTTCAGGAGATGTAGCATGCCCCCATCCACATCAAAGGGGCTGCAGTGGAGTGGGTGAAAGGTTTCAAGTTCCCCGGCATGCACATCACAGATAAACTGAAATGGTCCATCCACACAGACAGTGTGGTGAAGCAGGTGCAACAGCGCCTCTTCAACCTCAGGAGGCTGAAGAAATTTCAGTTGGCCCATAAGACCCTCACAAACTTCTACAGATGCACCATTGTTGGGCTGTATCACCGCCTGGTACCGCAATTGCACCGTCCACAATAACTTCAGCCCAACGCATCACCGGGGGCACACTGCCTGCCCTGCATCGACCTCACCCAGTGCCACAGGAAGGCCAAGAAGATCATCAAGGACCTCAGCCACCCGAGTCACAGCCTGTACACCCCGCTACCATCGAAGGTGGAGACAGTACATGTGAATAAAAAAAACACTTTAAAAAACAGCCTGCATCTCCAGGCCACCAGTACCCTGCCCTGAACTTTAGTCACAGTTACTAGCGGGCTACCACCCGGTACTCATCCCTGCATTTAGAGACTGCTGCCCTATGTACTAATCATTGAACACTGGTCACTTTAACAATGTTTACATACCATTTACCCACTTCATATGTATGTATTGTATTCAATGACTATCATATTTAACTTCTGCTGTGAACACCTTTTCTATCAATATACTGTCCATAATGTCAATACATCCCATCGTTTACATTTATAGCATTGCCTTTAAATTGTTTAACTTGGGTCAAACATTTCGGGTAGACAATCTTCCCACAATAAGTTGGGTGAATTTTGTCCCATTCCTCCTGACAGAGCTGCTGTAACTGAGTCAGGTTTGTAGGCCTTCTTCCTCGCACATGCTTTTTTAGTTCTGCCCACAAATATTCTATGGATTGAGGTCAGGGCTTTGTGATGACCACTCCAATACCTTGACTTTGTTGTCCTTAAGACATTTTGCCACAACTTTGGAAGTATGCTTGGGGTCATTGTCCATTTGGAAAATCCAAGCTTCAGCTTCCTGACTGAAGTCTTGAGATATTGCTTCAATATATTCACATAACTTTCCTACCTCATGATGCCGTCTATTTTGTGAGGTCACGAGTCCCTCATGCAGCAAAGCACCCCCACAACATGATGCTGCCACCCCCGTGCTTCACGGTTGGGATGATGTTCTTCGGCTTGCAAGCCTCCCCGTTTTCCCTCCAAACATAATAATGGTCATTATGGCAAAGCAGTTTGATTTTTGTTTCATCAGACCAGAGGACATTTCTCCCAAAAGTACGATCTTTCTCCCTATGTGCAGTTGCAAACCGTAGTCTGGCTTTTTATGGCAGTTTTGGAGCAGTGGCTTCTTCCTTGTTCAGCGGCCTTTCAGGTTGATATATGACTCGTTTTTACTGTGGATATAGATACTTTTGTATCTCTCTCTCTCTCTCTCAAATTGACTGGGTCACATTTCAGTGAAGCTCTCATCCTTAGTGTATGTGGCCCCAGCAAGAATCAAACCCACAACCTTGCTGTTGCAAGCACCATTCCCCACCCAAGCTATCAAGCCACTGCTACTGATGTTTGTTGCTTTTGCCACTATACAGCATGTCATCAGCCAGAGACGGATGGGGATGTTCGAACATAGTATTTTGAAGCTAATCAATAAGATTACTCCTCCCCCAGCCCCTCCCCCCACCTCTCTTCCTCCCCTCCTTTCTAATGGTTGTGTGAAGGTTATCAGAGTCTTCATTCATTATAAGCCACTCACATCTGAGAAGAGGGAGGAGGGGGTTGTGATTGGGTGAGTTTGTAAGTTTAAATAAATTGCTTCCGAGAGGACACATTCAATTAGTTATTTCATTATACCCCTATGTGTAATCAATCGGCTAACCCGATAACAAAGCCACAACAATTTGCCGTGCCGCTCCGGCTGACATTTCTCCAAATTATTGAAGAGCACCTCTGTTGAGTGATGCTTCCAATGAGTCCGCTCTGCTCTGCTCACAACTAAGAGGAGATGGAAGTTTAGCAGGGACCAGTATCACAACATCTGGGTTTTCAATATGATGTAAGGATTTAAGGTAAATCATTGGATTTCAAATTTTCAAAGAATGTTATTAAGGTTTCTAGGTTATTTCTAATTTCACTGTGAGAAAGATATCTCTCTCCCTCTCTCTCTCTCTCCTCCCTCCTCCCTCTCTCCCTCTCCCTCTCCCTCTCTCCCGCTCCCTCTCCCTCTCTCTCTCTCTCTTTCACTCTCTCTCGCTCTCTCTCTCTCTCTCTCCCTCTCTCCCTCTCTCCCTCCCTCTCCCTCTCCCTCTCTCCCCCTCTCTCTCTCTCTCTCTCTCTCTCTCTCCCTCCTCCCCTTCACCCATAGAGTGATATGTGGCAGAGTAGAAGCCTTTCTCTTTCTCTCTCTCTCTCTCTCTCTCTCTCTCTCTCTCTCTCTCTCTCTCTCTCTCTCTCTCCCTCTCTCTCTCTCCCTCTCTCTCTCTCTCTCTCTCTCTCTCTCTCTCCCTCTCTCTCTCTCTCCCTCCCCCCCTTCACCCATAGAGTGATATGTGGCAGAGTAGAAGCCTTTCTCTTTCTCTCTCTCTCTCTCTCTCTCTCTCTCTCTCTCTCTCTCTCTCTCTCTCTCTCTCTCTCTCTCCCCTCTCTCTCTCTCTCTCTCTCTCTCTCTCTCTCTCTCTCTCTCTCTCTCTCTCTCCCTCTCTCTCTCTCTCTCTCCCCTCCCTCCCCCCCTTCACCCATAGACTGATATATGGCAGAGTAGACGCCTTTCTCTTTGTTTCTCTCGTTCCCCCTCTCTCTCCCCCTGCACCCTGCACCCTGCAGCGAAGATAAACAATGTGCGATTGACAGTCTCTCATCACTCTGGTGGCTGAAGCTCTGGCCCTGACCTGATAACATCAAGTGTGCGTGTCACCTGCCAAGTGCCTTCTGTCACACTTCAATGGCAACCCAACAGCCAGAGTGTGGGTAGGGTGGTGTGTGTGTGTGTGTGTGTGTGTGTGTGTGTGTGTGTGTGTGTGTGTGTGTGTGTGTGTGTGTGTGTGTGTGTGTGTGTGTGTGTGTGTGTGTGTGTGTGTGTGTGTGTGTGTGTGTGTGTGTGTGTATCCGTGCATACGTGTATGTGTGTGCGTGCTTGTGTGTGTGTGTTTGTGTGTATGTGCATGGGGGTTTATGTGTGCATGTTGGCATGCCAGTACAGACCTTCGTAGGCTTGAGTGCGGGTGAACGTGGCAATGGGGGGTTTTGGAGGTATGCCAGGAAACGGAGAAGAAGGGGGGGGGGTGTAACGACCCAAATGAGAAGGACTTGTGCAGGCAGTGTGAAACTATCTCATTTTGTGGGCTCTGCTAGTCTCATTCTCATGTTCAGAATGGACATGGTGATCCGGGAACGCAATTATTTTCACCTATAAAAGGCAACATATGCCAAGATCATAAAAGTTCTTATTGGACAGTAATTTATTAAAGCAAGTCGTAGAAATGGAGAGAGGTAGGGCACATAGCTTCAATATAAAGGTGCTTTTCTGCTTCTCATTACGGGCCTAAACGCCAGTAGAATTCAATAACATACTGTCTGGATGTAGAGTGAAGGGGATGAGCAGAGTAGGAGATGTATTTTCTTTATGGGGATCATGGTTGAAATGGGATGGTAATCCATAAAACATTCTATGGCCGGTCGTATCAGACATTGAGGAACAAAGTGTCCATTGTCCACGGTGTGTGTGAGGAGGTGTGCATATTTGGATGTCAGTGTGTGTGTGTGTGTGTGTGTGTGTGTGTGTGTGTGTGTGTGTGTGTGTGTGTGTGTGTGTGTGTGTGTGTGTGTGTGTGTGTGTGTGTGTGTGTGTGTGTGTGTGTGTGTGTGTGTATGTTAGTGTGGGCTCTAATTACTAGTAATCAACCACCACAGTTAAAGAATCACCCAGACCAATGTCATAATCTGTCCCACAATCACATCCTTATTGGACTCTGAACTCCTCATCCTCATGTGTCCATTGGTTGCCTCTGCATCTGTGGGCATCTCTTCCAAATGGCAAAACATCTCTTTGTGCCAAGTTTCAATGAGGAGCTTGAGGAACGTACCCATGCCGAAAGAAACACTACACAGGTACAATCTGTATTCATGACTGGATTGGATTGGAATTGCCGTGTTCTCCAATATTGGCGAGTGATCTACAGTGTGTGTGTGTGTGTGTGTGTGTGTGTGTGTGTGTGTGTGTGTGTGTGTGTGTGTGTGTGTGTTTCTATGTGTCTTGTGTGTCTATTGTATGTGTGTAAATCAGTGTAGAGCTTGAATGCAGTGGTGAATGAGCAGTAATACAGCTTCATTGTGATCCACACAATGGGAAATGATGTGGATTAGCCAATGGGGAGCAGATTGTATTGAGGAGCTTATCAGCATCTTCTCATTATCTAATACAGTAAGTAGAGAGGAGCTAATTGTGTCGGTGCATGGTTTGACACAGAACAATGGTTTCCTATGTACCACTGTTCATCTGCTGAGGAGAAATGAGCGAAAAAGGAAACATGCCATTGTCTGGGCCTATTGTAATGGTAAAATACAGTTTTTGTTCATGTAAATGATTGTAAATGACTCTGGTTATTCTAGACAAGGCGGAGGTTTTGCATCCTTTAGTGTGATAAATACCAACACAAATGAAGGAGAACAAACAAAACAAAAGCAGGAAACAGACCATTGTGTTTGGCTGGCTGGAGGGGAGGGCTTATCTCGTGTACAGTGTGTGTGCATGCTTAGAGGATGTGTTCTGTGTATGTGTTTGGTCATTCATACTTGCTAGACAAGGAAACTGGAAACATAGAAAGGTAGGACAAACACACTAACACAAACCATGTTGGTGTGTATTGAAAGTATATAAATTACCTTTGACCCTAAGAGAGAATATGACATTAAATCAGGAACACTCATTTTGTTGGCGAGCATCTCCCTTGGACAGTCTCCTTGGGTACACGTAGCCCCCATCCCTCTCTCTCCTCTCTCTCTCCCTTTCTTTCTTTTATTTCCCAGTTAAGGAGGAATGATGTGCCGGCCCATTGAGATAATGATGATAATGGTAGTCCTTTACAGGGCTATGTCATTTAGCCCATGAGTGGCAATCACAGATCTACCATTCTGAAGACCTTGACCTTGTCTGAAACCATGGCTGTACATTCAGAAGAAGAGAGCTACAGAGCCATAGAGGGAAAAGGTAAGCAGGGAAAATGTCTTTAACAAAAGGGCTTAATCTAGACCCTAATCCGGACCCCTTCTACCTAACCTTTTGATGCCACAGACAAACACAGACACACAGACATCCCACTGGACACAAGCTGAATCAATCAACATTGTTTCATTTCAACAAAAATATTATTTGATTTTCCATCTGACGGTGTTAAATCAACGTGGAAAACTGATTGGATTTGCAAAAAGCCATCAACGTACATGAATTTCAGGAAATGTTGCCCCCCCCCAATGCTTTAACCTAAATCCAATGTCATAGCTAGAATGTGGGTTGATTTCACCTTAAATTCACATTAGAATTATAAATTAAATATAAATGAAACAGAACTGAATTGATGTCTGTGCCCAGTGGGATCAAACTTCACTCATGCCCCACAACCGTAGTCAGACGATAATCAAATACCCTTTTGCAAGAGAGACTTATCCTCTTGGGATATTCTGGGATCATCATATTCCCTCTGATAAAGGCATCTACTTCCCAGATGAGAGGCTCTGCCATGTTCTCCAGGTGGACCACTGAGCAGACCGCAATGCACCTCCTGCCACATCACTCCATTAAACAATCACAACAACTGACCGATAGAATGGACGAGAAAGGCTCTGAGGATGGCAACTGAGATATAGAGCACTCTATAAACTAGTTTCTGATTCAGTTAACACTGTGTCATGTCTTTGGCATCAGTAAACTGAAGACTGTTCGTTAAGCAAATCAATTCTCTGTAATTAATATTTCGTGATTATTCTAATCATGTAAATGTAATTAACTAGGAAGTCGGGGCACCAAGGGAAATATTCAGATTACAAAGTTATAATTTCCTAATACTTTTCAGATATTTTAATATCTGATCAATTAGTCTTCTAATTTATGAAATATTCTTTACCTCACGTTAGTCTCATTCCAAACGCCATAAATTGTTGGTTATCTGCACAAACCCAGTCTTCACTATGAATCATCCATACATCAATTGTCTCAATCATTTATTTATTACAGTTTTTTTCGATTGCTAAACGACAGTGGGCACAACTGGAGTCACATGTGCAAAACTCTAACTACAGTCTGCACTACCAACAGTCACCTGAGCTAAACAGTTCACATCACCTGCAAAACTCATTCCAAGCAACACATCTCTTAACACATGGCTCAAAACACGCTCAGTGCAGCCAAACACTATGCACAACCCTCACTGAGATAACACACACTGTCACTCAGAACACACTGAGAGTAAAAACACTAGCATCAAACACCAATACAGAAAATACAAACTTTTCATCTTTACAGTTTGAACAATTTCAGTGACTTCATACAAAGTAATATTTTCTTCAAAGAAAAGAGTGACATTCTTTCACATGATTTATTAAAATTTTTAGAACATAACAATTCTTTAAGGTAAATGAAAATTAGCAGTTTGCTTCAATAGTCTGTAGTAATTTACGGAATTACAGTAATGAGAAAAAAAAGGTAGAAACTAAAAGTACATACTGTAATTCGAACAAATAATTGAGGGGCTAATCCTGCCTCTCTCTAGCATCAGGCCACAGGTTTTCTTCAACATCACATCTAATATTTTCTCTTGCCATGCACCTGGGGAAGAACCTTCTGGAGTGCCTTATCCATCCCTGGCAGTCCTCTGGACTCGTGTCCTCACATCCGGCACTCATGGCTTCCAAAAGAGACATTTGGTCATGTGGGTGGTGACCAAACACTTTCCACCTCCAGGCAGAGAAAAACTCCTCTATTGGGTTGAGGAAGGGTGAATATGCAGGCAGGTACAAAATCATAAATCTGTGATGTGCTGCAAACCAATCTGTGACAGCTGCAGAGTGGTGAAAAGCAATGTTATCGCAAACTATGACAAAAACTTGGGGGTGTCTTACTGGCTCCCCCTGTTCTGCTGGCACTAGCTGAGCATAGAGCTGTTCTAGGAAAGCTATAAGCCTTTCTGTGTTGTATGGGCCAATGAGTGGTGTGTTGAGAAGCAAACCATCATTGGCCATTGCAGCACACATGGTGATATTTCCCCCCCTTTGGCCTGGAACCTCCACAGTGGCCCTTTGACCTATAACATTCCTTCCTCTGCGCCGTGTTTTGGCAAGGTTAAATCCAGCTTCATCGATAAATACAAATGAATGTGGTCTTTCCAGTGCTTCCACCTCCATTACTCTCTGAAAAACAGTAAGTGCACAGTTTTACTGTAGAAATGCTAGTGTTTTTTTTTACTGTAAATATTTTGTGTAGCTGTGTACGTAACCTCAGACGTCTTACCTGGACATATTGGTATCTTTGCTCTTTTACCCGTTCACTGTTTCTCTCGAACGGTACAGTGTATAACTGTTTCATTGTAACTTGGTGTTTCTTTAGGACTCGAGCAATAGTTGTTGTGCTGACAGAATTAACATTTTCAAATATATCATTATCAGCCAGCACTCTATCTTGAATCTCCCACAGTTTTATTGCATTGTTGACAACAACCATGTCAACAATAGCATTTTCCTGCGCATCTGAACATATTTTTCCTCTTCCCCCTGTTGGGGGCAGCCTTTGGGTCCTGTTGTAAAAATATATTTTACAGTCAAACTTACTGTAATATATATCTGTGTAAATATTCTATAATTGCAATACAAAATAGATTCCTGTAATGTTTTCATTTACTGTAAGGATGTAACTCTCACCTGTTTGTATGATGGAAAATTCGCATTACAGATGCCACTGTGGATCTTTGCAGATTGGGTTGCACCCTCAACCCTGCCTCTCTCAATGAGAGACCATGGTTCACGACATGGTCTATAAGTGTAGCCCTTATTTCATCTGAAATAACAGCTCTTTGTCTTCTTTGTCTTCCTCCACGCATCCGCCCTCTCCCTGCCACCCTTCTCCCTCCACGAACCCATCTTCCTTGTTCCATTTCCAAAATGAGTCTTTCTGAGCTCTACCTATATATACTGTAATATGTGTGTGTGTTCACTAACAAGTCTAAAACAAGACACCTGCTTAGCCTTTCAGCTGAAATTGCAATCAGCAGTGTTTGAAAGGCACAAGGCTGAAATCTATTCCGTTTTGAATGTGTGGTTCACAGTTTTGACAGCAGTGTGTTAGCATTTGAACAAAGTGCTGTCAATCCACAGTGTTGTGCAGGTTGTGGTTAAAGTCATGGGATAAGTGTGTAGAGTTTTGAAAACTGTGTTCAAGCAATGAAAAACGAACTAGAGTTTGGTCCACATGAACTGCTGCTGTGCAGACTGCAGTTAGAGTTTTGCACATGTGACTCCAGTTGTGTCCACTGTCATTTAGCAATCGGAAAAAACTGTAACTAACTAGAAAAGCACACACAAACAAAGTAGATATGGTTACAAGGCAATGTTGGGGGATGTGCCCTAGTGGACTAAACCGGCATGGCGGCTTGGTAGACAAAGGGACTGAGAAGGGCGCAAAGGGCGCGAAAGATAAAAGACACTACAAAGTTGATAATTATAACAATTGAAATGCTAATCCTTTGCACATGAACGCTCACTCATTCGGGAATAATTGCAATCAATATATATATATTTGTGTGTCGGGATCTCTGTTGGAATCGTCCTTCTTTCTGTTTGAAGTTCATCAGCCTGTTTTTCGTGGTTAGATGGGTACTTCAGAGTCCCATTCAGAAATCCTTATAGAATAGATGTTTCGGCAGTTGTCGAACTTTGCATTCAATGGTATAGAATTCCTAGATGCAGACTCAAACCTTTAGCCCTCTCGGTTATTGAGTATAAGCTGGTCTAAAGGGAATTCCTCCTGGTGGGGGTTATATACGTAACAGTAGAAAGGGGCTTTCCCCCATGACGCCAGATCAATGTCTGTGCTCATGGGGCGGGCCAATGATTTAGATAAATTCCAAAGGAAATTTTAATTAATAATAATAATTAATAATGATAAAAATGTCATAACATATGGACTTGAGTGTACAATTGCTTTTATACAATGAGTTACCAGCGTACTGGCTAGCTCGGTAACTTACGCTACTCGCATGATCTGTGCAGTAATGTTATTCGTATCTCAGAGCTATTTGCATTGCTAGTTATAGCCTAATGTTAGCTAGATAGCTAACATTGAACCTCGCTAGTTGGTTAGCTTTAGCTACCTGTAGATTCATGCAGGGTAGTAACATCATGAGTTGGGATTATGGTTCATTGTTTAGCTAGCTGGCTACATGTCTAAACAAAATACGATTATTTGCAAATACCCATTTCACTGTACCATTTTTTATTTTATTTATTTCACCTTTATTTAACCAGGTAGGCGAGTTGAGAACAAGTTCTCATTTACAACTGCGACCTGGCCAAGATAAAGCATAGCAGTGTGAACAGACAACAACACAGAGTTACACATGGAGTAAACAATAAACAAGTCAATAACACAGTAGAAAAAAAGGGAAAAAAGAGTATATGTACATTGTGTGCAAAAGGCATGAGGAGGTAGGCGAATAATTACAATTTAGCAGATTAACACTGGAGTGATAAATGATCAGATGGTCATGTACAGGTAGAGATATTGGTGTGCAAATAGCAGAAAAGTAAATAAAAAAAACAGTATGGGGATGAGGTAGGTAAATTGGGTGGGCTATTTACAGATGGACTATGTACAGCTGCAGCGATCGGTTAGCTGCTCAGATAGCAGATGTTTAAAGTTAGTGTGGGAGATAAAAGTCTCCAACTTCAGCGATGTTTGCAATTCGTTCCAGTCACAGGCAGCAGAGAACTGGAAGGAAAGGCGGCCAAATGAGGTGTTAGTTTTAGGGATGATCAAGTGAGATACACCTGCTGGAGCACGTGCTACGGGTGGGTGTTGTCATCGTGACCAGTGAACTGAGATAAGGTGGAGCATTACCTGGCATGGACTTGTAGATGACCTGGAGCCAGTGGGTCTGGCGACGCATATGTAGCGAGGGCCAGCCGACTAGATCATACAGGTTGCAATGGTGGGTGGTATAAGGTGCTTTAGTAACAAAATGGTTTTACACATTCTAACAAGCTAGAAATGAACCATAAACATTATTTAGAAAGTTGTTTGGTTTGCAATATTGACATATACTATATATATATATGTAGATATCCTAAATTCATTTTTAAACAGATGGGTTTATTGATGTTAAAATGCATCAGTTATGCTATTTTGGACCCCCAGGCTGTTGACGTCAATGCAGCCTGTCGTTTTTTGTATTTATACTTTTTCAAAACAACAACGACAACTTTGATGTCGGATGACAATAGAATGTTTATGAAGTCACTGCAATGACGGTATACAGACATGTCGATAGACATGGTATAAACCAGCCTTTAGTCTTGAAATCTTTTGTTGTACACTACTGTACTCACTGTTTAGCACATGGCCTCACATGTGAATCCTTGAACAGATTGGTGCGGCTAAGGCTTAAGAGAGAGTGAACGATGCTGAATGGGTGTAGACAAAGAAGAGCTCTCCAGTAGGTGTCCCAAAACATTCAAGGTCCATTTTCTCAAAATTGGTGATGGAGGTTTATCAACTTTCAAAGCAGAACTACTTTCCCATTTGTTCCTCAACTGTAGTGTATAATATCCCATTTTCTAGTTTCAAATTTTACCGAATCGAGGCAATCGGTCACAAATGATTGCTATGGTGGCTCCTCCCCTCTTGCGAGCTAGCCAACTACACAGCTAACACAATCACTTCAGACTAAAGCTGGAAAGACGGCAAATGAGCTGCATTTCATTTCATTTGATGATGTTTTTCTATTGACATTTCTTTGTATATAACCATAAAAACTTATGCTGATTCATGATTTCGACTGGCAGAGAAAAGCTGCCTGTCTGTCTCGTCCCAACTCCCGACACATACATTATTATGGGACACAGTGAAGAATGAATTTCAATATTGCAACAATGTTCCAAATGTCAGAGATAATGTCTGGATGATTTGTACAGTGGAGATCAAGTTTATAAATTGCATGGCTGGGCAGATGAGACAGTGGATCTGTAAAAGTATTATTAGTAGTAGTACATTGCTAGGTAATGATGTAAATTATGACACTTTTTATGAATGTACAGTACTGGCCATGTGTATGTTGTCTAGTATATAATGGCCAGGATAGACTAACAATGTGAATTCAAACCACCCGTTTATAAGCTATTACTGCTATCAAGGCTGTATGAAAAGAATACATAAGTTTCATGCAGCCTTTGGTAACTTGTCTTTATTTCCCCTCTTGGAAGCGTTCAATCACTTATTGACGTACACCTTGTAAATGTTGTAGCCAGGCTAGTCAGGCTGCTCAATATCTCCATGTGACCAGGGCCTCTGATCACACAGCTAGACTGTCTAGAATGCAGAGGAGAATATAACTGTAATCCCTTGTTTGCAGTGGAATCCATGTCGTATTGATCACTGAGTAATTATATAATCATATTAGTATTTATGCCAGATGAAATTCATTTCCATATATACATTTTCTCTCAAATAACTTTCTTTCACCTTGAGTAGTGTGCATGGTCATATGAGCGGGTATTTTAGAGATAAACAGTCTTTAATAATATAATTACTTTTCAAACAGAATAGCATTTCATTGGGAAAGGGTCCACGTTCATCTTGTGTCTTTCACTGTGTTCTCATTGCATTAGATATAGTATGTTAATTCTGAAAAGAGCGGATAAATTATTTGAAGTCCAGCAATGAACTTCATTCGTCACAGACATGCACACACGAACACAGACACACCCACGTGCCCATACACTAATAATGTGCATGTGTGAACACACATGTGAGCATGCAAACACACCCACACACACACCCACCCACCCACCCACACGCACAAACGCACAATCACACACACACACTCACACGCACGCACGCACGCACACACACACACACACACACACACACACACACACACACACACACACACACACACACACACACACACACACACACACACACACACACACACACACACACACACACACACACACACACACACACACACGCGGCCCTTGGACATGTCTCATTAAATTCAGGTGAGCAGATTCATTAAAACGTTATTTAAATCCCTCAGGACTGTAATCTGCACCACTGGTGTGCCTGTCACACACACGCGCACACACACACGCACAGACACACGCACAGACACACACAAACATACACACACACAAGAAAACTGCATTGGATGGAATGGTGTTGGAAGAACTTGCAGGTAAGCAGAAACATTGGTGTGACCTGTATACACAAGCACACCAACGGGGTACTCTGGAATACACTACCGGTAATACAGTAGGAAACATCTCCACATCTGTCATACTATAGTCTGTTTAATATCAATACAGTGCAATCTACCTCTACCAATGTCTGTTCTCTCCAATGCTTTACATTCAAACAAGAATTATGAATGGTTCGTTTTTTTCTCAATTTGCAAAACCTTGGTTCTTCCTGACTCCCCCTTCTGTGTCTCAGAGTTGACCTTGTGTGTCCCTATCCCCTTCCTCCCCCAATCTCATACCCCCACCTTACCCTCCCTTCCCAGCTCCTATCCTCCTGCACAACCACAGACCTGACCTTCAGTGGGCCTGTAATTGGTGTGCCAGGGGTACGCTTTGTTAGCTTTGTGTAATTTCTGCAATAACATTACTGATTGCCTGACACTGTCCTACACTGTGAGCTGCTCCGCCATGCTACACTGAGGATAAATCAGAGAGGAACTTAGCTGGAGCCGAGAGGAGAGGTCACACACCATGGGGCTATCTAACGACTCAATGGAATTTTGCCACATTCAATTCACTGAAAATGTAGTTTGGTTTTGATAATAGAGAAGTAGATCGGGCTTTTCTGTTCTACTCAATGTAGTGTTTGGCTCTTTTCTGTTTTAATCTTGTTGTTCTTGAACATCACATAGAGATTTTCCAGCAGGTGTTTCTAAAGGTGACACACCTCTGTAATACAATGAATCCAACATTCTCCATGGTAAGTGTCTTTAGTTCTCACGCTGTGTTTATTTGAAACTGTTCTGAGAAAGAGTGTACGACCTCCCACTCAATGCTGGGGAATCTAAAGGTGTCAACATTAACAAAGCTGATATGTAGGAGTCACGTTTCACTTATTCTTCTTATTGAACATTTTCCCACCTATTTAAAAACAATAGGACAGAAACCGAAACGTGAGGCGTGGTTTTGTACAAGATTTCAGGGGGAAATCATGAAAGACATAGTGAGATGTGGAGATAGTGAGCAAATGTTTTTTCATTTTTTACCACGTTTGCTTTTTGACATTTACTGATAATGGAAAATATTGTTAGGTCAAATAAGAAAATGGTATAATCTAGAGTAAGTAAAATAATCCTAATTTTATGATTTAACAGGTGAAAGAGAATCTAAAAATCTAAACATAATTTTCAGAGCATGTTTTCAGTCCACCTACCCAACACAGTGAACAGGCTCTGAACAGGACATGAGAAAGAGAGAAGGTGAGAAAAAAGAAAGAATGAGAAAGAGAGAAGAGAAAGGAAAAGGAAACCATCTCGGGTGTATGCTGCGAGGCCCTCTCCTGACCTTCACCTGGGTGCATGCTGCGAGGCCCTCTCCTGACCTTCACCTGGGTGTATGCTGCGAGGCCCTCTCCTAACCTTCACCTGGGTGCATGCTGCGAGGCCCTCTCCTGACCTTCACCTGGGTGCATGCTGCGAGGCCCTCTCCTGACCTTCACCTGGTTGTATGCTGCGAGGCCCTCTCCTAACCTTCACCTGGGTGCATGCTGCGAGGCCCTCTCCTAACCTTCACCTGGGTGTATGCCTCTCACCTTCACCTGGGTGTATGCTGCGAGGCCCTCTCCTAACCTTCACCTGGGTGTATGCTGCGAGGCCCTCTCCTGACCTTCACCTGGGTGTATGCTGCGAGGCCCTCTCCTAACCTTCACCTGGGTGTATGCTGCGAGGCCCTCTCCTAACCTTCACCTGGGTGCATGCTGCGAGGCCCTCTCCTGACCTTCACCTGGGTGTATGCTGCCCTCTCCTAACCTTCACCTGGGTGTATGCCCCCTCTCCTAACCTTCACCTGGGTGTATGCTGCGAGGCCCTCTCCTAACCTTCACCTGGGTGTATGCTGCGAGGCCCTCTCCTGACCTTCACCTGGGTGTATGCTGCCCTCTCCTGACCTTCACCTGGCCCTCTCCTAACCTTCACCTGGGTGTATGCTGCGAGGCCCTCTCCTGAACCTTCACCTGACCTTCACCTGGGTGTATGCTGCGAGGCCCTCTCCCTTCACCTGGGTGTACCTTCACCTGGGTGTATGCTGCGAGGCCCTCTCCTGACCTTCACCTGGGTGTATGCTGCGAGGCCCTCTCCTGACCTTCACCTGGGTGTATGCTGACCTTCACCTGGGTGTATGCTGCGAGGCCCTCTCCTGACCTTCACCTGGGTGTATGCTGCGAGGCCCACCAGGGTGTATGCTCCCTGACCTTCACCTGGGTGTATGCTGCGAGGCCCTCTCCTAACCTTCACCTGGGTGTATGCTGCGAGGCCCTCTCCTAACCTTCACCTGGGTGTATGCTGCTGACCTTCACCTGGGTGCATGCTGCGAGGCCCTCTCCTAACCTTCACCTGGGTGCGTGCTGCGGCCCTCTCCTAACCTTCACCTGGGTGTATGCTGCGAGGCCCTCTCCTGACCTTCACCTGGGTGTATGCTGCCTAACCTTCACCTGGGTGTATGCTGCGAGGCCCTCTCCTGACCTTCACCTGGGTGTATGCTGCGAGGCCCTCTCCTAACCTTCACCTGGGTGCATGCTGCGAGGCCCTCTCCTGACCTTCACCTGGGTGTATGCTGCGAGGCCCTCTCCTGACCTTCACCTGGGTGTATGCTGCGAGGCCCTCTCCTAACCTTCACCTGGGTGTGCTGCGATGCCCTCTCCTAACCTTCACCTGGGTGCATGCTGAACCTTCACCTGGCCCTCTCCTCCACCTGGGTGTATGCTGCGAGGCCTTCACCTTCACCTGGGTGCATGCTGCGAGGCCCCTCACCTGGGTCCCCTCTCCTAACCTTCACCTGGGTGTATGCTGCGAGGCCCTCTCCTAACCTTCACCTGGGTGTATGATGCTCTCTAACCTTCACCTGAATGTATGCTGCGAGGCCCTCTCCTAACCTTCACCTGGGTGCATGCTGCGAGGCCCTCTCCTAGGCCTTCACCTGGGTGCATGCTGCGATGCTGGGTGCGAGGCCCTCTCCTGACCTTCACCTGGGTGCATGCTGCGAGGCCCTCCCTAACCTTCACCTGGGTGTATGCTGTCTCCTAACCTTCACCTGGGTGTATGCTGCGAGGCCCTCTCCTAACCTTCACCTGGGTGTATGCTGCGAGGCCCTCTCCTAACCTTCACCTGGGTGCGCTCTCCTGACCTTCACCTGGGTGCATGACCTTCACCTGGCCCTCTCCTACCTTCACCTGGGTGTATGCTGCGAGGCCCTCTCCTGACCTTCACCTGGGTGTATGCTGCGAGGCCCTCTCCTGATCTTCACCTGGGTGTATGCTGCGAGGCCCTCTCCTGACCTTCACCTGGGTGTATGCTGCGAGGCCCTCTCCTGACCTTCACCTGGGTGTATGCTGCGAGGCCCTCTCCTGAACCTGGGTCACCCTCTCCTGGGGTGCATGACCTTCACCTGGGTGTATGCTGAGGCCCTCTCCTGACCTTCACCTGGGTGCACCTTCACCTTCACTGGGTGCGTTCTGCGAGGCCCTCTCCTGACCTTCACCTGGGTGCGTTCTGCGAGGCCCTCTCCTAACCTTCACCTGGGTGCGTTCTGCGAGGCCCTCTCCTCCTTCACCTGGGTGCATGCCTTCACCTTCACCTGGGTGCGTTCTGCGAGGCCCTCTCCTGACCTTCACCTGGGTGCGTGCTGCGAGGCCCTCTCCTAACCTTCACCTGGGTGCGTGCTGCGAGGCCCTCTCCTAACCTTCACCTGGGTGCGTTCTGCGAGGCCCTCTCCTGACCTTCACCTGGGTGCTTTCTGCGAGGCCCTCTCCTAACCTTCACCTGGGTGCGTTCTGCGAGGCCCTCTCCTAACCTTCACCTGGGTGCGTGCTGCGACCCTCTCCTCACCTGGGTGCATGCTGCGAGGCCCTCTCCTGACCTTCACCTGGGTGTATGCTGCGAGGCCCTCTCCTGACCTTCACCTGGGTGTAGGCCCCTCTCCTGACCTTCACCTGGGTGTATGCTGCGAGGCCCTCTCCTAACCTTCACCTGGGTGCGTGCTGCGAGGCCCTCCCTTCACCTGGGTGCTCTCCTAACCTTCACCTGGGTGCGAGGCCCTCTCTAACCTTCACCTGGCCCCCTCTCCTGACCTTCACCTGGGTGCGTTCTGCGAGGCCCTCTCCTAACCTTCACCTGGGTGCGTTCTGCGACCCTCTCCTAACCTTCACCTGGGTGCGTGCTGCGAGGCCCTCTCCTAACCTTTACCTGGGTGCGTTCTGCGAGGCCCTCTCCTGACCTTCACCTGGGTGCATGCTGCGAGGCCCTCTCCTAACCTTCACCTAGGTGCTTCTGCGAGGCCCTCTCCTGACCTTCAACTGACCTTCACCTGGGTGCGTTCTGCGAGGCCCTCTCCTGACCTTCACCTGGGTGCATGCTGCGAGGCCCTCTCCTAACCTTCACCTGGGTGCGTTCTGCACCCTTCACCTTCACCTGGGTGCATGCTGCGAGGCCCTCTCCTAACCTTCACCTGGGTGTATGCCCCCTCTCCTGACCTTCACCTGGGTGTATGCTGCGAGGCCCTCTCCTGACCTTCACCTGGGTGTATGCTGCGAGGCCCCCTCTCCTGACCTTCCCTGGGTGTACCTCTCCTGATCTTCACCTGGGTGTATGCTGCGAGGCCCTCTCCTAACCTTCACCTGGGTGTATGCTGCGAGGCCCTCTCCTGACCTTCACCTGGGTGTATGCTGCGAGGCCCTCTCCTGACCTTCACCTGGGTGTATGCTGCGAGGCCCTCTCCTGACCTTCACCTGGGTGTATGCTGCGAGGCCCTCTCCTGACCTTCACCTGGGTGTACTGCTCTCCTGACCTTCACCTGGGTGCATGCTGCGAGGCCCTCTCCTGACCTTCACCTGGGTGCGTTCTGCGAGGCCCTCTCCTGACCTTCACCTGGGTGCGTTCTGCGAGGCCCTCTCCTAACCTTCACCTGGGTGCGTTCTGCGAGGCCCTCTCCTAACCTTCACCTGGGTGCATGCTGCGAGGCCCTCTCCTGACCTTCACCTGGGTGCGTTCTGCGAGGCCCTCTCCTGACCTTCACCTGGGTGCGTTCTGCGAGGCCCTCTCCTGACCTTCACCTGGGTGCGTTCTGCGAGGCCCTCTCCTGACCTTCACCTGGGTGCGTTCTGCGAGGCCCTCTCCTGACCTTCACCTGGGTGCGTTCTGCGAGGCCCTCTCCTAACCTTCACCTGGGTGCGTTCTGCGAGGCCCTCTCCTAACCTTCACCTGGGTGCGTTCCCTCTCCTGACCTTCAGGCCCTCTCCTAACCTTCACCTGGGTGTATGCTGCTCCTGACCTTCACCTGGGTGTATGCTGCGAGGCCCTCTCCTGACCTTCACCTGGGTGTATGCTGCGAGGCCCTCTCCTGACCTTCACCTGGGTGTATGCTGCGAGGCCCTCTCCTAACCTTCACCTGGGTGCGTGCTGCGAGGCCCTCTCCTGACCTTCACCTGGGTGCGTTCTGCGAGGCCCTCTCCTAACCTTCACCTGGGTGCGTTCTGCGAGGCCCTCTCCTAACCTTCACCTGGGTGCGTGCTGCGAGGCCCTCTCCTACCTTTACCTGGGTGCGTTCTGCGAGGCCCTCTCCTGACCTTCACCTGGGTGCATGCTGCGAGGCCCTCTCCTAACCTTCACCTAGGTGCGTTCTGCCCCTCTCTGACCTTCACCTGGGTGCATGCTGCGAGGCCCTCTCCTAACCTTCACCTGGGTGCGTCTCCTGACCTTCACCTGGGTGTATGCTGCGAGGCCCTCTCCTCCTTCACCTGGGTGTATGCTGCGACCCTTCCTTCACCTGGGTGCGTTCTGCGAGGCCCTCTCCTAACCTTCACCTGGGTGCGTTCTGCGAGGCCCTCTCCTAACCTTCACCTGGGTGCGTCTCCTGCCTTCACCTGGGTGCGTTCCTGCCCCTCTCCTAACCTTCACCTGGGTGCGTTCTGCGAGGCCCTCTCCTAACCTTCACCTGGTGCGTGCTGCGAGGCCCTCTCCTAACCTTCACCTGGGTGCGTTCTGCGAGGCCCTCTCCTGACCTTCACCTGGGTGCATGCTGCGAGGCCCTCTCCTAACCTTCACCTGGGTGCGTTCTGCGAGGCCCTCTCCTGACCTTCACCTGGGTGCATGCTGCGAGGCCCTCTCCTAACCTTCACCTGGGTGCGTTCTGCGAGGCCCTCTCCTGACCTTCACCTGGGTGCATGCTGCGAGGCCCTCTCCTGACCTTCACCTGGGTGGGTGCGTTCTGCGAGGCCCTCTCCTGACCTTCACCTGGGTGCGTTCCTTCACCTGGGTGCGTTCTGCGAGGCCCTCTCCTGACCTTCACCTTCACCTGGAGGCCCTCTCCTGACCTTCACCTGGGTGCGTTCTGCGAGTTCACCTGGGTGCGTGCTGCGAGGCCCTCTCCTAACCTTCACCTGGGTGCGTGCTGCGAGGCCCTCTCCTGACCTTCACCTGGGTGCGTTCTGCGAGGCCCTCTCCTGACCTTCACCTGGGTGCGTTCTGCGAGGCCCTCTCCTGACCTTCACCTGGGTGCGTTCTGCGAGTCTCCTGACCTTCACCTGGGTGCGTTCTGCGAGGCCCTCTCCTGACCTTCACCTGGGTGCGTTCTGCGAGGCCCTGGGTGCTGCGAGGCCCTCTCCTAACCTTCACCTGGGTGCTGCGAGGCCCTCTCCTGACCTTCACCTGGGTGCATGCTGCCCTCTCCTAACCTTCACCTGGGTGCGTTCTGCGAGGCCCTCTCCTGACCTTCACCTGGGTGCATGCTGCGAGGCCCTCTCCTAACCTTCACCTGGGTGCGTTCTGCGAGGCCCTTCACCTCCTGACCCTTCCTGACCTTCACCTGGGTGCGTGCTGCGAGGCCCTCTCCTGACCTTCACCTGGGTGCGTGCTCTCCCTAAGGCCCTCTCCTAACCTTCACCTGGGTGCTTCTGCGAGGCCCTCTCCTGACCTTCACCTGGGTGCGTTCTGCGAGGCCCTCTCCTGACCTTCACCTGGGTGCGTGCTGCGAGGCCCTCTCCTAACCTTCACCTGGGTGCGTGCTGCTGCGAGGCCCTCTCCTAACCTTCACCTGGGTGCGTTCTGCGAGCCCTCTCCTGACCTTCACCTGGGTGCGTTCTGCGGCCCTCTCCTGACCTTCACCTGGGTGCCTTCACCTGGGTGCGTTCTGCGAGGCCCTCTCCTGAACCTTCACCTGGGTGCGTGCTGGGCCCTCTCCTGACCTTCACCTGGGTGCGTGCTGCCTGGGTGTATGCTGCGAGGCCCTCTCCTGACCTTTACCTTCACCTGGGTGCGTGCTGGGTGCCTTCACCTGTGCTGCGAGGCCCTCTCCTGACCTTCACCTGTGTGCGTGCTGCGAGGCCCTCTCCTGACCTTTACCTGGGTGCGTGCTGCGAGGCCCTCTCCTGACCTTTACCTGGGTGCGTGCTGCGAGGCCCTCTGCTGACCTTCACCTGGGTGCCGAGGCAAATTGCATTAGAGAATGACATGTCATTCATCTGGGCTGTACTTGGAGGATCATTTAGCTAATTTAATGATTCATAAGTTTAACTCCTCTTAATAATTTCATTTGGCCGCTGCGTGATTGAAATCGTGGCGAGTGAGCTGCGAGCTGCGTGAGCTTGGCTGTCTGTCTGTATGTTGGAGGGAGAGAGAGAGAGAGAGAGAGAGAGAGGAGAGAAGAAACTCCCGGAGGATGGTAGATCAGTCTATTACCAGCCTGACCTTTTCCCTCCTCTGGATCCACCATTAGAGGGGAAATGTGAAAGCAAAGCATTGATTAACACAGTTATCCAGCCTGGTAGGAGAAAGACAAAGGAAAAATATGTTCATACATTAGGAAAATGTCCTGCATTATTAATGTAAGGATTTGTGTTAAGTGGAGAGCCATGGCGTTCCTGTTTTATATGGGATGTATAGTGAGAACTCACACTGGCAATAGAGAGAGGATTCAAATAGAAGAGGACTACTGTGATATTTACTTTAAACCATGGAGGGAAAAGGCTGTTCATACCATTTGATAATTACAAAAAAGTCCTGAACTGTTTCAGGTTTTGGAAAGTGATGATAGTGGCCTTGATACCGGTGGGCTTTGACCTTCTATGAACTCTGTGTTATTGCAAATGACAGCAGAAATACTGTACATGCAAACTCTCAGCAGTTTCCAAAGCCTTACAACAAAAATTAAATGAGTGGAGCTGCATACATGCAACTATTGCATAAATATAATGAATGAAACTGCATTGTCAGGAACTTGTATGACACATTGTGGGACTTTATGAGGTTTCACGTTTGAATTTCACACCGTTTCTTATAATGGTGAATGTATTGTGACATGAGCTTGGAACAATCTGTACCGCAGAGAGTTGTGTAAGATCACCTAACTAGGCCACAGTGCTGGTGAAGAACATGAACATATTTAATAATATGGGTAATGGTGTCATCCACTGAAACTCATCACAAACGGTCGGTTTGAGGGCAGGTTGGCATTTATTGGGATGACTCATGTACCGGAGGCAGCTCTGCATAGTCTACTAGCTGGCACAGCCACAAAGTCATAAAATCTTTCATAAACCTAACTTTAACTCTGACCGCATTGCTAACCTTATGCCTAACCATAAACTTATATGAAGACCCCAGCAAAAATTATTGTTTTAATTATTTTTTTACAATATATAGCGAATTATGACTTTGCTGCTGGCCCATCTAGTGGATATCGCTCAGCTCTGCCTCCAGGACAAGATTTATGCCAATAGACATCAACCTGCTGCTTGTGCAGCCACTGAGGACAGACCATGGTTGCAAAGAGAACAGAACAGGCCAGGGCTTGATACAGGTTGATAGTCAGAGTGGGCTGACCACAGCACTTTGACTGATACCTTGTAGGAGGAGAGGAGAACACTGAGCTGAAGGTTGAGAGGGTGGTGGTGGTGACACACACTCCTCCGGTCGGTAATACACTCCTCCGGTCAGTAATACACTCCTCCGGTCGGTAATACACTCCTCTGGTTGCAGTTATGGTTGCAGTTTCGGCTCGGCGCTCGTGTCTGTCTCAGATCTTCTACTCTCGGTTCCCAGGGGTTAGTGACTGTGTGATGGCCTACCATGAGCTCCACACTATCAGAGCCACATCAATACAGATTTCCTGGTCTGTTTTGACCTCCGGAATGAAAAAAGGGTTCTAGTGTAATTGTAACTTGAGGGGGCAGTGATTGCATGTGTAAAAATGGCTCCAATGTATGATGGGTAAAGGAATGATTGTGAACATTTCTTCTTAAGATAACTTTATATTATTTCATAAACTGTTTTAATGTGACACTTGGTGCATTAATAAGTACATGAAGTCAAATCCCATGCCAATAGCTAAAACAGAGCCTATAATGGCTTCACAAATGAAAACATGCTAAAAGGCACCTTGCAGGCCCTTGGCCCCAAACATTCAGATCACAATGCATTATATCAGCAGCAGCTGCAGATATGTATAGGACAGAATCATGTACAGCACAGAGTCCAATTCAGATTGAATTTAAATGGGATTTTTCCCTTTCTCACCATACATCTCACATCTCCTTACAAGCCCACCGAAGCCTATTAGCTTTGACCTTGTCTGTTTGCCATTGACTGTTCTCCCCATACCTCGTAACCATCTTGGTCTCGATGACCCCAAAGACAAAAGGTCAAGACAGACCCACCTACATTCACCTCAATCTCTTTACAGAGACCAGGAGCTTGGTGGTTGGTTGTGTTAACACGCGGGGCTGCCAGAACAGTGGAGGACCTCCAGACAACCTTGGTGGGCCCAGCTCCAATCTACCCATCCAGGACGTGATGTTTATCTACAGTTTATCTGGGAAGAGAAGAGAGGACTCCAATTGTGTGGGTCCTATGTTGTCATGATGGACAAAGAGACTCTATTAAGTTCATGATTTAAGGGTTTGCAAAGACGAGATGCTGAGATGCTATGTGTCAAAACAAAACAAGCCACAGCTGGCACCTGTGTGTGTCCACGTGTACACACTCATGCTCACATTCCATCTGTCAAGGCATCAGATATCCCTTTCACCATAAACATCTGCTTCACAGCAAGGTATCTCTCTATCTGACTCTCTCTCTCTTGTTCTCTCTCTTTTTCCTCCTCACTCACTCACAGATACGTTTATGATGCAGAGACAACATCATCTTTATATGATTCTCATAGCATACTGGCTTTTGGTTGCGTGTTGTAAGGTATGTGAAACAAACGAGACCAACAACCACACTTTAGAATTTTCAACTTCAACTTTATGTAGCATTTAGCTCTGGATTACTGAACATCCAAGTCCACTCACTTTGAAATCCACCCAAATGTTATTTTTGTTGGGAGATCAAAAAGCACTGTAGCAATTTATTTGCAATAAACTTTCACTGGGTCCCACAGAAATGCAGCTCCGCCGACCTCCGACCTCCGACTCTTCATCTTCAAAACAACCTGGCGTGTCTATGCTCATGCCCACAGAGGGAGGGATGCACCAGAGGGGAAATGGCTGAGAACTCTGTAGTGGTTTTGGTGGGAGACCCTTGTGTAGACTGTGTATGCACTTAAAATGCATCTGTGAAACTCCAACCTATGTAAACGGCTTAAGAAAATAGACACGTCTTCTATTACAAATAAACGTTGGTATGGAATACAGACGCGGGGCCACAGTCTTGTCTTTGGTGACCACCTGGGGAGAAAAATGAAGTACAATTTTTATAAATGGAGTTTTCTTGGAAGTCTGGGGAACTCAGGGGATTCTCACTTTGAGGGTCTTGGACATCAAGGGTGTGTCTGGCCTGTTTATTAAGGCAGGTTCCCAACAACCACAAACCCCTAGCCAAACACCCTTTACTCAACAGACCAAGCCCCTTAACTCAACAGGGTGCACCTGGAGGACATAGAACCCTGTGTTTAGCTCAGATGAATCTGTAGACCGTTTTCAACACCTCCTCCATGGCCCATGTCGTTTCTCTCCCCCTCAGAGTATGCCTATGCAGGGTCTGGAGAGCATGGCAGAGTTAAGCTCAACAGTGAAAAGCTACAGTGTTAGAGAGCACAAAGATGATAGACACACACAGACACAGACAACACTACACACACGTATACACACACTCCTTGTTGATTAGTGCTAATTGCTGTTTAGCTGGGGTGATTTTTGCTTCTGTTGAAGTGAGTGGTGTTGAAGTAGAAGCCTTTGCTGATTAGATGGCTGTTTATGGGTGTATATATCCAGGTCTGTGGTTGGCTGCAGCTTTGGCCAGTGTTTAGCTACTCATTTCTGTTTTAATTGCTTCATCTCTTCCACCTGTACATGGAAGAAGAGATGGAAAGGTTTCTCCCCTCGCTGATGAACACAGCAGGCTTTGAGATGTCAGCCGGTCTCTTTAACGGGCCAGTGACAGCTTCCTCCTGTCACAACTCTGACTTCCTTTACAAACAGAGCCTCATTAAAATCACCACCCTGGTCTGTGGGCGGGCCTCCTGGTCCTCCCCTCCAATTAAGCGCAGTCAGGACTGTTGCCGTGACGACTCCCCACTTTGAGTTAAAAAGCAGGCACTCCGGGGGCTGACGCCGTGTGTCAAAACATAATTATGATTTCACCCAATACCTCTGTCCAAAACTAGAGGGAAGGAGAGAGAGAGAGAGAGAGAGAGAGAGAAAGAGAGAGAGCAGAGAGAGTGCAGAGATAGGGCAAACTGGACTGGTGGGTGGAAGCAGTGGAGGGGATAATGAACTCAGAGGGATAATGAGAATATTAGACCAAAATGTGCTTGTCGTTCCTCCTCCCCCTTCTCCCTGGGTTTGTCCTCCAAATTAACTGCACTATTTATTCTGTGTACATCTGGCCAGGGCAAGGGTGTGTTTTCCACGTGTCTGTTGACGCTTCGCCTCTCCACTCTCCGCAGCTTAGTCTAGAAGCAGGGGTTAGGGTCAAAGGTTAAAAAGTCACAGCCTGCCGCTGCAAAAGATTCCAGGAGATGACAGCGTACACGTACCTATTCACCCTTGCACTCACAAATACAAATGCAGACAAACACACACAAGCACACATGTGAACTAGCGCATGCAGGTACTATACTCTGGTGTCGTATGTGAATTCTAGGTCCTGTCACCCCCCAGATTGAGCGAGGGGGGAGAGGGAAGATAGGGAGGGTGTAAAGGGTCACAGATTACCCTGCTATTAAATCCCCCCCTCCTGTCTGCATCACATAGTGGCCCAGTGTGGTCTCACAGAGGTCCAGTGACCTACCCACCACCCACTGTGAGATCACCACTGCAGCTGGCACTCAGTCTGGCTTGGTGGATGTCAAGGATGGCGGTCTATGATGGCTTTCTAGGATGCCTATATGTGTACCATCTTTAGGATAGTTGAAATGGTGAAATGTACCATTACCTCTCATTCTCAACAATGATTAACATCAGACTGGTACTCAAATATGTGTCAGTTGAGTTTCTCTGTCAGTCTGGAGGTTTGGTATCCTCATGAAACAAGGACACAGTCCCTTCCCCCTTTCCTCCCTCCCCTTCCCTCAGTTTTGCCCTTCCCTTCCCCTACTCTCCTCTCCCTGATGGTGGATGTGCTGGTGGTTTTCGACAGAAACAGACAGGTGTTCAGGTGTGTGATGTTTGACATGTTCACACAGTGTGTGTTCATCACAGGGAGGAGACATGTTTGACAGGCCTGACTCCCGCCTGACTCCCGCCTGACTCCCAGGCCATGATTACATTATCTCTGTGTGTGGATCTGAAGGTCAGGGGAGAGAGCAGGCAAACATACAGGCAAAAAATGATGCAAAGCTGGGGGTGTGGCAAGAACACTGGGAAAAACCTGAACAGAAAACATGTCAGTTGTCACGACTCCGACCGAAGGTGGCTCCCCTTCCCGTTCGGGTGGCGCTCGGCGGTCGTCGTCGCCGGCCTACTAGCTGCCACTGATTATTTCCTCCCCCTCCTTATGTGTTTATTGAGTGCACCTGTTTTGAGTTAGGTAATATAGTAGTGAGGCTTTATTAGTCAGCCGGCCCGCCTGGTTCCCTGTGAGGGATTAATTATTGTGACCTTCTGTTTTGTGTAACTTGTGTGCACGTCTGTGGGTTTCGTGTTTTCCCATTTCTTGGGTTTTTCTGGACAGTTTAAGTCCCCCTGTTTGGGGCGTTTGTTTGTTTATGCGCCCTGTGTTTTCGTGGCTTATGTTTGCCGTTTTTTGTGCATTAAAGTAGCACTCCCCTGAAGTCTCTCTTCCTGCGCCTGACTTCTCACCCACTACACTCAGAACGGTACATCAGTAAAAATCCTATTTTCTGTTTACTTGCAAAAACATATTTTGTAGTTTGAGTTTCAGATGAGAATCACATCACCCAGTTTAAAGAATGAGTGGTTGTTTTATTGACAAGGAAATGCAAAACAGTGTAAATTAACTGAAAAAAGAAACTGAATGCGCACACTCACACATGCTCACACACACTCAAACACACTCACACACACTCACACACGCTCACACATGCTCACACACTTTTACCATGAGGTTTTTACCACTCACTCAAGTCACTGTAAGGTAAAGATTTGACCTTCAAAGACAACATGACAAATATTTCATTTTGGGCACCAATAACTTTAGGGACACAACACACTACTCTTGTGGAGGTATTGAGGAATGACCCTAACACCTTTGCCCATTGACCTAGCACACCTCTAAATAAATGGAATTGAATCAAGGTTTGTATTTAATGTACAAAATGGCCATTTAATGTTGAAATGGGGAGGAGGACAAAATCAAGGTGATCAAGGTGTTTTCACTTTCACTGTATTGTTAGGCCCTCCATACAACCCCCCCCCCCCACACACACACACACCTATCACTTCCTCCCTCCCTCTCTCTTCTACTCTTCACCAGAAAGGCCGGGGCACTCCTCTGCCACTGCAGTGACATTAAATGTGACAAGGTTATCTCTTCATACACTCACACCTAGCATATGATTTCTGAGTGGGACTGTGGTTGGTGTGTGTGCGTGTGTGTGCGTGTGCGTGTGCGTGTGCGTGTGTGTGTGTGTGTGTGTGTGAGAGGCCTCATCATCCTTTAACACAGCGTTCTCTCTGAATATGATTGCTGTACCTCCCTCTTGCTCTCTGTCTCTGCCTGCAGCCCCTGCTCTGTGGTGATACAGTAACTCTACGGGGCATAAGGACAGGACAGGAGCAAAGCATTATCCATAATTAATACCAGACTGAATAACGAGTGATTATATTTGATCTTTTTACGTTTCAAACACGTTTGGCTTTTTAGCCACTTTAAAGGCAATTATGTAGTGCCTCAAACATGTACACTTCAAGTCTTTATGAGTTCATTAGTACTGAACTGATAGGAACACAGCAGTAGTGAGAGGTGAGAGAGCAAGATGGAGAGACAGAGAGAGAGAGAGAGAGAGAGAGACAGAGAGAGAGAGAGAGAGAGAGAGAGAGAGAGAGAGAAGAGAAGCGAGTATTAAAGGGAGAACGAGAGAGGAGAGGGGAGAGAGATAAAGGGAGAGATAAAGGGGGCGAGATAAAGGCTGATAGATAGATACAGAAAGAGTGAGGAATAGAGATAAAGAGAAAGAGGTAGGGAGAGAGAGGAGCGCAAACTCAATCAAGCTTCTCCAAGGTTACTGACTGTGGCAGAGACAGTGCCATTCCTTGTTGCTGCCATCACTTCACTCCCCCACACTGCAGACCTCCCCGTGCCAATGTGAAGAGCCTTCAGAAGAACAAACCTCCACTCTACTGGCCAGTAACACAGTGAACTCTGCCTGTAAACAGGAGAACTTCTCAGTCTAATATGGTTACAAAGAGATAAAGTCAGAGACTGAAACAAGGTAATTCCTTATATTTTTGTGCTGTTTCACCTCTACTTTACTGGGCAGTATGGAAATGAGGTCTGCCTAGTAACAGCAGCACTTTACACTTTATGTATTTTGTGTTCAGTTTGTCTAGAGACCTATGATACATTGTAGCATCACAGGAAGACAAGACATAGAGAAACAACGTTTTTCTACAATCTTCTGGCACTGCTAAACTGCCCCCCTTCAGCACCAACAACAGGGGGTATGTTCCATGTTGGCCAGAAAATCTCTGAACAGCAACAAACAATCAGTGCTGAAACCGGCCACATTAAGTCAATGGAGATGTCAGTGGTTTGAGCAGAGCCATACTGTGTACTTCCCTCAGGACTGCTGTTGGACCGAGAGGAGACTGAGAGGGGGACACATGGATAAATGGGCCCAGTGTGTGTAATGGAGAGGAGTGTGGCTGGGGGCCAGGCCTTTGAGTTAGCAGGCCTGGAAAGGAGTCCAGCGCACACTGCCAACTGGGTCTGCCATGCAGAGAATGGCACGGGGAGTCCTCTGTGTGTGTGCATCTCTGTGTGTGTGTGTGTGTGTGTGTGTGTGTGTGTGTGTGTGTGTGTGTGTGTGTGTGTGTGTGTGTGTGTGTGTGTGTGTGTGTGTGTGTGCGCGTGTGCATGTGTGGGATTAGGGAAGATCCTGTGAAGCATGCTTTAACTGAGGCCTCCTCCCTGATGTCAGCTCACAAAGGGAATGCAGCTTAGGACAGTTCAGAACATTGCCAGAGTAATCTCCAGGGTAGACATGGAGATTGCCTGTTCAATTTCCTTAGCAATAGTTACATCTGTTGAGAGGGTGCTCTTTGGTAGAGTATGGTGAACAATCCAATATATTTTAACCCTTCCTTTTAAGAAAATATGATATTGGAACACAGATGGTCACAGAGCATGTAAACCTACACACATACTGTTGACAAACACACACACACACACACACACACACACACACGCACACACCGCACACGCGCACACGCACACACGCACACATGCACACACGCACACACACACGGTTGGGGAGTAATGTTTTACATGTAATCCATTAGATGTACTGTAACTGATTACAAAACATCTGTAACTGTAATCCGTTATGTTACCAACAGAAATATTGTAATCAGATTACAAATACTTTTGAAAAAGAAAATGATTACTTCGATGATTACTTTTAAATTCAGGAAGGATGTTTGCAAAACAATACTGTATGAAACCTTTCTGTTTTCTCAATGTCATTTAAATCAGCATTGAAAATGCTCAAGTTTAAGTTTGTTCCGCCAAAGTGAGTCGAACCACAAGTCGTAGACCACTATGATATCTACAAATGAGTTGGATGGATCGTGGGAAAAGAGCAGGAATAGGTTTTTGTAGGCTACAGTGCAACTACTGTATGTCAATTATTTGCGGGTTTACGGATTGTGGTTGTTGCGGATGGCTGTTCACAAATGTATAGGTGTATTATACCCCAATAATGGTTCATTTGAAGAAGTGTAGGCTAAGTTGCCTATCAATCATTGTTAATGCGACCCGTGGACAGTCTGTGCAACAGTTGCATAGTTCGGATCCCAGCCTATGGATTAGAGGTTTAAAGGAATTCCTTCCTTGTAAACTCCTCCGTGGTATTGTGTTCCACATATACTGTCAAAAACAGTTTCATTTAAAATTACCACGGTTAGGGCTTTTATTGTTCAATACCATTTCTACTGATTAAAAAAATCAAAAGGCCTAAGAGACATATGCTTAAATTAATTAAAGATGCACTCTCAACTTTTGCATAATTTCAGTAGTTCAGTAGCCAGTAGTTTTGAAAGTGATGCTCACGAGCCAAAGCGGGTCTCCATTTTTTTGGTGTACTAAGTCATCCAACTGTGTACTAAGTCATCCAACTGTGTACTACATCATCCAACTGTGTACTAAGTCATCCAACTGTTTACTAAGTCATCCAACTGTGTACTACGTCATCCAACTGTGTACTACGTCATCCAACTGTGTACTAAGTCATCCAACTGTGTACTACATCATCCAACTGTGTACTACATCATCCAACTGTGTACTACGTCATCCAACTGTGTACTACGTCCTCCAACTGTGTACTACGTCATCCAACTGTGTACTACGTCATCCAACTGTGTACTACGTCATCCAACTGTGTACTACGTCATCCAACTGTGTACTACGTCATCCAACTGTGTACTAAGTCATCCAACTGTGTACTACATCATCCAACTGTGTACTACGTCATCCAACTGTGTGCTACGTCATCCAACTGTGTACTACATCATCCAACTGTGTACTAAGTCATCCAACTGTGTACTAAGTCATCCAACTGTGTACTACGTCATCCAACAAAAAACATAAACAAAAGACCTATAGCAAATGCAGCATGTGGGATTAATGTAGCACATGTTTGGTAGAGCTCAAAGCATGCCATTCCATAAGAGTAGTGTTTATTTTGCAACCATGTTATGAAGCAATGAGCACAATCAGTCCTCCATGACAAAAACAAACAACAGAGTAGGCTAATCATTCTGGGGTTATACTCAGGTAAAACAATTAGACTAATGTATATTTCCATTTTTGCAAATCTTATTCTTGAAGATCAAGGGATATTGAATGAATTGGATTGACTGGAAATCTGACAGACTTTGGTGTTTAATGTAAATATATAACCAAATGGTTGTAGTATATGCAGTGAAGTAGAAAGAAAGGGGTTAGAACCCATAAAGTAAAATACAACATTCATTTATAGCCAGCTATGTCAATTCTAACATTGATTTATCTTAAAATAGATTGTTCAATTGTTAATATGAATTGTTGTCTTCTGCTAATTCCTCTTAAGGGAAAAGTAATCTAAAGTAATCATGTTACGTTGCTGAATTTGGGTAATCCAGAAGGTACGTTATTGATTCTAATTCTGGACAGGAAACTGTAAAGGAATATATTTAGAAGAGTAACGTACCCAACCCTGCACACGCACACGCACGCACACGCACGCACGCACGCACGCATGCACGCACACACACACACACACACACACACACTAATTGCTGTAAGTGAGTGAGTGTTTGGAGCGGGAGGACAGGTCTGGCTGAGTGGACGGTTTCACACGTTCATGCACTGCTGCTGCTGCAGCATAATGAGGTGTGACGCATCAGACTAAATGGCTAATGGGGTGTGAAGTCATTAGAACAGTGCCTCTATCCCTCCCTCCCTCTATCTCTTTATTGCTGTCCCTCTCTATAGAGTCTCTCTCCTTTAACTCTGTCCATCCATTCTCCCCCTCTTTTTCTCCTCCTCCACCATTTTACTCACTTTCTCTCCTTCTCCTCCCTTTGCCCTATCCTCCACTCCCTTTTCCTGGTTCTCTTTTTCCCTCTCTTCCTTATCACTTCTTATCCCCTCTACACCTCTTTCAGCCCTTTTCTCACACTTCTTCATTTCTATAACCCTTCAATATCACCTCAATTTTTCTCCTCCTCGGCCAACTCTCTCTGGGGCTATGAGTTGTGTGGTGAGATCCTCTGTGTGGGCTGACAGAGAGCCAATAGCTCTTTTGCTAGCTCAATTAATACACATATTGTGGATTGCACCTCAGCCCGCAGAACAATGGTGTGGAGGATGGACGTAGAACATCCGCTGGGGTATATCCGAACAGTCCCATACCAGTGTTTACGTGTGTCAACAATTTTGAGGGGATTCCTGCTGTCGTTAAATGAGAGGCGTGTGAGTGAGGGGTAATAATGTGTCTGACCCCCTTGTCTCACCACGCCCACTCATTCACACACGCACGCACACACAACCAGCTGTCCCTTGGGGGATCAGATACGCTTGTAAACAGCTTTAAGAACAGGGAGCACATATTAGAGATGGGATATTGTGAAAGCAAATCTTTCCCTCCCTCTGTCACTCCTTTTCTCTCTCCTTTCATCTTTTATTTTCCATCTTCTGTTCTCTGAACCAGGGCAGGACACAGTAAGGCACAGACCAGTCATCACTTTGTGAACTCTGACCCACTGTTTGCTGCAGACCAAAGTTAGTATGAAATGACTAAGACCAAGACTGCTGTCCTGCAACAGGTGGACTTTAATAAGGGTTGGTGCATGTCATTCAGAGTGCTTGGATACAGCCACGCAAAATCATAAATATTTAATGCAACTCAACACAGAGTGCTTAAGGCTGGTATATTGGCAATTACCACAGCTATGGGTTGTTTTTATGAACTCAACACAGAGTGCCTGGATACAGCCATGCTGTATATTGGCAATATACCACAAACCAAGACTCAACACAGAGTGCCTTATTGATTATATTAATATACTGTTACAGCAATGTTTAGACTCAGTAAAGTGCCTGTAAGCTGTTTTTGTCATATATACCACAGCAGCTTTCAGATAATCAGAGTGCCTGGATACAGCCCCTAGCTGTGGTATATTGGCAATACACCACAGCTATGGGTTGTAATGAATCAACACAGAGTGCCTGGATACAGCCCCTGCTGTGGTATATTGGCAATATACCACAGCTATGGGTTGTTTTTATGCACAACTCAACACAGAGTGCCTGGATACAGCCCCTAGCTGTGGTATATTGGCAATATACCACAGCTATGGGTTGTTTTTATGCACAACTCAACACAGAGTGCCTGGATACAGCCCCTAGCTGTGGTATATTGGCAATATACCACAGCTATGGGTTGTTTTTATGCACAACTCAACACAGAGTGCCTGGATACAGCCCCTAGCTGTGGTATATTGGCAATATACCACAGCTATGGGTTACCACAGCAAAGGGTTTTTATGCACGACTCAACACAGAGTGCCTGGATACAGCCCTAGCTGTGGTATATTGGCAATATACCACAGCTATGGGTTGTTTTTATGCACGACTCAACACAGAGTGCCTGGATACAGCCCCTAGCTGTGGTATATGGGCAATATACACAGCTGGATGGCTGTGGTATTTGGCAATATACACAGCTACTCAACACAGAGTGCCTGGATACAGCCCCTAGCTGTGGTATATTGGCAATATACCACAGCTATGGGTTGTTTTTATGCACAACTCAACACAGAGTGCCTGGACTCACACAGAGTGCCCCTAGCTGTGGTATATTGGCAATATACCACAGCTATGGGTTGTTTTTATGCACAACTCAACACAGAGTGCCTGGATACAGCCCCTAGCTGTGGTATATTGGCAATATACCACAGCTATGGGTTGTTTTTATGCACAACTCAACACAGAGTGCCTGGATACAGCCCCTAGCTGTGGTATATGGGTTGTTTTTATGCACAACTCAACACAGAGTGCCTGGATACAGCCCCTAGCTGTGGTATATTGGCAATATACCACAGCTATGGGTTGTTTTTATGCACAACTCAACACAGAGTGCCTGGATACAGCCCCTAGCTGTGGTATATTGGCAATATACCACAGCTATGGGTTGTTTTTATGCACAACTCAACACAGAGTGCCTGGATACAGCCCCTAGCTGTGGTATATTGGCAATATACCACAAACCCCTGAGGTGCCTTATTGCTATTTTTAACTGGTTACAACTTCATTAGAGCCGTAAAAAATACATGTTTTGTCATACCAGTGGTATACCATCTGATACACCACAGCTTTCAGCCAATCAGCATTCAGGGCTTGATCCACCCAGTTTATAATATGTTTTATATCATGGCATTGCTGAATACTTGTTTCTTGTTTCTGACTGCCTTGAAGGTCATTTTAGAGCATGCATTATTTCCCTATATTTGCATGGTAGAATTCAACGGCTACATCTTCTATGTTTGAGCTGCTTTTAAAAGCAAAAGTCGAATTGAAAGCATTATTCAAATTTCATAAGGGCAAGCTGGGACTGATGGTGTAGTTAGCTAAACTAGCAAGTCTGTTTGGTTACCACGGTAACTACTGTAGCATTGTAGTTAACCTGTTAGCTACTTCAGTGGATGTTGAACACATTTCTAGCGGCAAACGTGATTATAGCCATGGTATAAAAGGGAAAATTAACTCAGGGCTCTATGCTTTCTCTGGATAAAAATTGCAACTCCGTGGAAGGTAAGTTCCACTCCGCTAACATGTTGTGGAGCACATCTTCCCCGTCATTCATTATTTTCCATAGAATGCCAAGCCTTGAGTTGATTATCCTTGACATATCACCATGTATATATTAAGTCATAAGTAAATTCATTTTATTAAAATTATTTGTGTAATTGTACTTTGGAAACTGACATTTGAGCCTAAGTTTATATCATGGATCATAATGTGTTATCTAATACTTAGACAAATGACACTGAATAATAGCAAATGTTTGTGACATATTTTCACTAATACCACAATAAACATTATTGGATTACTAGAAAGCTTGTTGTATTACAACATAATACCCCCTTATTATTGGATAGAAAATATTGGGTTTTCTAAGAAAGTTTGATACTCAGAAATGTGAAAATGTCATTAGGAATTTAATCAAGATGCCGAAACAGAACCACAAAAAGACATGTGAGAAATTAAACTTTGGGGCTCCATCATATCTACAGAATGAAACAAAAATATCCACTCTGGAGCTCTACAGAATGTGTGATTGTGGGTACCACATCTGCATGCCTACACTGCACAGCTGTATCCATGACCAATTTTTGAGTGGCAGGGCCTAACTGAGGTACAAGCAGAAGCTTACCCCAACTGCACAGATATTCTTTGAAAGGGAGTGGTGTTAGGGATGGGGGAGGTTGTGTGTTTCTGAGATCCTAAGAGATGTTCTGAGCAGTGGAGGGGCCCTCTACTGCTTGAGTACGGGGAAAACAGCTGTGTGATTAAGGGCAAGGGGAGGGTGGTTAACATGGTATGCCCGACACGCATACATACCCACACACACATAAACACATTAGAGGATCTGTCAGCACCTGGACATGGACCCCTGTTGAAGCTCACAGACAGCTGAGCAGTCCACTGTGCAGCCTCTGTGTACCCCCAAACTCCTCAGGCACCATTGAAAAGAGGCAGGGGGCAGTTGAGCAGGATGCGACTAGTTGGGGGCCTGTTAGAGGGGGTCAGGATACAGCTGAACATAGAGGGGTAGATGGAGAAGGAGAGCACTCACAGATGGTCCAGACAGAACGATAGCACCAGGAGAGGGGACTCAACCGTCACCCTGTCCACAGAAAGCCTGCCGAAGGTGGGCAGTGCCTGGACATAATGCAGGTCCCTGGCTATCAAGAAAGGCAGAGATAGGATTGGTTTAAAACTAAAGCGGCATTGTAAAGAAAGAGCTTCTCAATGTGGTTCCGATAAATGTGTTTTGAACGCAAATTCAGAGAATTCCTTTGCATACCTTTATACTGTAGTTGTCAATGACAAACACGATGCTTGTACCTCTCAATACCCTTATCACTGAGAAATATACAGAGCTGTACCATGCATGCCATTTAGCCACTCCAGAGCCTGTTAAAGCCTGTCCTCCTCGGGTTTCTGTTTCCTCTCTGTGTGTCTCATGCCTGCAGCCTGTAGCCGTGGTGTGGTACGCTACATACCCCTGTGTAATTTCATTAACCTTTAGACAGCTAAGTGTGCATGTTCAGATCCTCCCAGTGGACCCTGAACACCGAGTCCTCCCACACATCTGCTGAGGGTTACAGCCCTGTGTAAACGTTTACCTGCCGTGTGTGTGGGTATGGGGGGGGGGGATCTGTGTGTGTGTGTGTGTGTGTGTGTGTGTGTGTGTGTGTGTGTGTGTGTGTGTGTGTGTGTGTGTAAAAGAGAGAGAAAGAGACAGAGATAGAGAGAGAGAGAGAGAGAGAGAGAGAGAGGGGGCGCGGGAGGGGGGGTAGAGGAGGTTTGAAGCAGAGAGACGTCTATCATCTTGAGATGCCCATTGCCTCACGTCTGTGTGCATCACTTCACTTGACATTATTACTCAACAAACCAACATCTCCAGACAGCAGATCTGTCACTAGCCTTGGGAACCCTCCCTATCAGTATATCTCACAGGGAGGTATGCGTGTGTGCGCTCATGTGTGTGTGTAAGGTGTGGGAGACTAGGAACACAGTGAAATACCGTATCCCCCTGGTATGGGCCCAGGCTGCTCCTAGGCACTGATCCAGGTTAACTTTCACATTATATCATATAACAGTGAGGTCAGGCAGTGAGATATAAACATCTGATCCTGAACCAGCGCATAGCGATAGCTTCTCCCTGGAGCCTCTCTCCTCCCCTCCGAGAGATAACGCTGACAGGCTGGGAGTTGGAGCACTCAGAGTTTGACGGGTCTGGTTGGAGGTATGGACATTTTAATGCTGCTGACTACTCTTAAGATCTCCCCACTGCCCCCCATAGATCCCAGGGTAGTTGTTTTTTAGGTTATAGCTCACCCCATAGACATACCGTCCTCACCCACTATGATTAACCCATAATAACAAGTAGAAGAGTCAGACATAGGAACGTATGAACTAGCATTGCCTCTTCACAGAGAGCCTATTGATTACAGCTAGCAGGCAAATCCCCAATAAAGTGCTGGTTTGCAAAATATTCCTCTTAGAAGTACATGTCTAAGAAAATCTATATCTTAAAATCCCCAAAAGTGAAGTGTGTCCTATTTTAAGCCAATTAGCATTCGAGTCTCAAGTTGTTCATTTGGAGAGGCATGCTTCTCAATTGGCTGTGTATGTACAGTGTATGTGTGCATGCACGTAAGGGCAGGATTGTCATGCATGTAGGTCAGTGTGTGCCGTTGGAAACTAATCAGAACAATAAATCAGCTGATGCCTAAGGAAACAGTCATATAGAAAGGGAAATCACCTCTGAGCAGGTTATTCTCTGCATTGAAGTCCAACTCCACAGACAAACTCACACCCATTTGGCCCATTCATTCACGCTCATTTGGTGGTGGCTCATTTTTACTGACATCAGCCTTCAGTGAGACATTTGATAATGACACACACTTCTTAATCATCATGTCGTCATGCGGATTCCAGTAAGAACAAAAATTGCTCTTTATTTATAGTCTCTACAAAACCCTGAATTTCCATAATGTTTACCACAGAAGTCTCCCTTCTATCTCTTATCATTTTTGTAGGTCACTTGCTCACACCCTCCCACACCCCCTCAACCCCATACTCTGCTCTTGTCCCCTCTCTAATCTAGGTTTCAGTCTTACCCCCGGAAAGGGAAAGAAAGAGCTGTGGGAGGTTAAAAGTTACTCAAAGTTACAAGTAACTTACAGCAGGAAACTGATATCAGGTCATCTCTAAAACAGAATGTTTCTTTGAGATATATTTATCTCTTATGAGATCTGCAAATGAGGTATTCAGCCTTCCTGCAGAGATCTGGAGGTTCTAACACAAGGGTTGAGACGTGGTTCAATATTTTACTTCACAAATGTAAATACTGTTTCCTTTTTTCAGAAATACAGCTGTGGAATTCCTATAAGCCAACCCCATATGTGCCTGGAAAGCTGACATAAGCACAAAAATATAATTGCAAAACAAAACAAATGAGCATTTCCAGCTCAGTGCACTGCAGTCCAGTGGGTAAATCCTACTCGGTTGGCTTACACGTTATGTTCCGCTATCGTATTTTAGACATGTGGAATGGCAGAGCATGGCTGATATTTGGATGTAAAGAAAAGGACATTGAAAATTGTCTGTGGCGTGGTCTATGAGCACCTCCAAAGTACATACAGTCCTATAAATAGTGACATTCATGTATTCTTAAAGGTCTCTGGGTCTCTGGGCCCTTGCACGGTGTCCAGTCTGTGAGTTATCATAGTAAACATAGTATAAAGTCTATTGATATAAAGGTTGCATCGCTGAATAGTGATGCAAAGACTGAGTCACACTATGTGAAGGATGTCAGAGAGATTTGCTTCTCCCTAACCACTGACTCACCCTAACCTCTAACCCTTCTGGCCAGAGCACGTGACCTCCCCTTACTGGGTACAGCATGCATCTCCGATCTCAATACATCTAAGGGACAGACTCTATTGTGAAATAAAATGACAGACACTTGAGCACTGCCTGGTCAGATTACTGTTAGATATTACTGCGCTGTCGGAACTAGAAGCACAAGCATTTCGCTAAACTCGCAATAACATCTGCTAACCATGTGTATGTGACCAATATAATTGGATTTGATTTGATTTCTTTGCAGCTCATTATTTTAAATGCTATGTAGTTATTCTACGTTTGCCCTCTTGAATACATATTCGTTTTGACATGCAGAGCAGGGACGATATCGGATAGATTATTTATGCATCAAAAAGAGTGAGAGAGAAAAAACGTTAAGATTCTAATGGAAATCCTCATCACTCCAAGTGGATTTCGTAGCTTTCCCAATGCCTCTAACAGCATCCAAGAAAATGGAATACACATTTAATTTGCTGCCGGCGCAGGAGTGATCCATGTGTAATTAGATCAATATTCACATTTGACTATTTAGCTTTTAATATGAAAAGATTAGAGGTGCCCCCAGAAGGATTAGGCGTTCATTTAAGGACTGGCGGTGTGTGGCCACTACCCCTGAAAGGATTAAAGAAACTAATTAAGCACAATTTGCATCTTGAGCTAATTGGGTGTACACACTTAGAGAGAGAAGGAGGGATCAGGAGGTTCAAGGGGTTTTCTCTCCAATCAGATTTATCCCACTCTCCCAGCACTCTGACAGAACACATTGGAACCCATTGTGGTTGTCATTTGCCAGAGAGATGCTTTCTATTAGCATGGCAAATGGCATCCAGTGGAGAGAGAGAGAGGATTGGACAGAGAAGGAGAAGTTAATAAGAGTAAAACAACAGAGGAGAGAAACAGAGAAGAAGAGAAGGTGGAAAGCAGAGAAATAAAGCACATGAAAGGAAAGAGGAGATCGGGATACGGAACGTCAGAGAAGAGAAAATGGGACAAGGAGCTGGGCCGGTGCTGAACCCTGTCTGGTCATCTGTAAACAGACACTGCTGTGGACCAGGTGTGTGACCATATGGATAACACTGCTGCGGTGCACCCTGATACGGAAAGAGGAGGCGCACCGTGGCCGCGCCAACCAGCCAAGCGACAGTAAACAATAGAGTAAGACATCAGAACAATAAGGTGCTGGTGCCAAAAACAGGTAGCAATTACTGATACACATATTATATGCCTTATGGACTCCCTCTATTCAGTACCGTAATGTTTCTATCCCATACTGTAATGTTCACATCAGACACATAGCAGCTGCTACATGGGCTGTTTGGAAAGATGTGTGTCAGTGGAGGCTGGTGGGAGGAGCTATAGGAGGATGGACTCATTCTAAAGGCTGGAACTGAGTTAATGGAACGGTATCAAACACATCAAACATATGGATACCACATGTTTGACTCCGTTCCATTTATTCAGTTGAGCCAATACAATGAGCCCATCCTCCTATAGCTCCTCCTCCCACCAGCCTCTACTGGTTTCGATGCATCTGTCTGTCTCTCTCTGTCTCTTCAGTCATAGCTACAACCTCTAACCCAGAGAAGCAGCAGGGATAGTGAATGAGCTACTCTAGTAATAACCATTAGACCACTGGTTGTCCATTTTATTACATGCCATTCCAGTGACGCTCACGGTCATAACAGCTTGAGTGAAATTCACCTGCCATGTCAGTCTAACGGCAGCACATTATGTCAGGAGGGGGAAGCTTCATGCTCCACGGTCCATGGGACTGCAACGACGGGGTCAATTCCTCAACCTCCCATGGATCTCTATGGGTCACGTGAGAGCAGAGTGCTATGGAACACTCATTACCGCAGATAGACCCAGGAAATGATTATCACGAGGTCAATTTATGTGAGGGAGAGTCGAGATGACAGAGTGAGGGGTCAAAGCCTCGTCCATATCTCTGGGCATTAAAGATTGACATGCAGTGATCGCCGAAGGCCTCGGCAGTAACACACACTCACACACACACGCTTCCACATTTAAATATCTGACAGATGATGAAAGTGCAGCCATTAAAATGTCCGCCGCGCGTTTCAGGAATGAAATGGGGGGAGATAAAAGAATTCCCCGGGGTAATCATTGGGCCTGTGAATTAGCCCAGGGTTTAAGATGGTGGAGATGTGAATGTTTAACATTTTCCGTCATTCGTTTGCACTGAAAACATCCGCTTGGAGAGGAAGCCGGAGTAGTTGGTTTATGTCCTCCATCTTATGCTTAAGCTGCTCAGGAAGGAAAAGAATGTTTAACTAACCTGTAAACTGGGTTTTTAGAGAAGCCTCCGCTGTATTCTTTTATGTGGCGTAGCATAGTTAGCCATATAAAAACACACTCGATCAGACACTCCCAAGCCTGTTCAACCTCTGGTAAGTAAATAAAGATATGATACAATACTCTCTGCCACTCACACATAGACACACACCGCCCACGTCTCTGTATTCTCCAGCTGAGAGATTACACTGCCAGTCGTTTGACGCTAGGCTGAAAATGAGTCTGTCACACGAACAAGGCCAAGGCACTCAGGCAGGAGATGTCAACTGAAGGGCCAATGAAGTCACTCATGGAGAAAAAGAGAAGAGAAAGGGAGATGATAGGGAGAGGAAAACACACGGTGGGAGATAATGAGAAAGATGGAGAGATACAAAGAGAGAGGGAGAGACTGGGACTGAGACAGACACAGAGACAGGACAGGACAGGCAGAGATTATACACAACAACATTGAAGAGTAAATGCAGTGCTCCCAAGCACCAAAGATGTGGCTGTACAGTATTGTCTGCTCTCGTCCAAAGTCGCTGGTACAAAGCCAGGTTTGACCTGCCATTCTGGGGGCATAAAGCCCTCACTTGAGATTCAGAGAGCTGGGCTGATGCTATCACTCAGGTTCATTATCTCAACGTCAAGGTTAGGCTAACAGACGAGGAAGCTGGCGACTTCACCTGATTTCAGCAGGCTCAAACTCTTCCAAACGTCCCTTTCAGAATACAACCTCAATTAAAGGACATGACCACAGACGTGCTGGGAAATTTCTGTGTTTCTCGTTATAAATGTGTTATTTCTGTGTTACCTCCTAAGGGATGTTCATTAATGGGTAAATGTTTGATATTATCAACCCAACACTCATTATGTAAAAATATTGCTGTCACTACAGTAACCACTGTTCTTTGAATGAGTGTGAATTCCTTTAGTGGAGTTTGTTATCTATTCTCTCCTATGACTCATGGAACCACCACTTGTGTATAAGCTAGCTAGGCACAGGACAGTGAAACACTTATTTGGAGACTTTTCTTAGGTGATTCCTAACAGGTTTTCTTAGAATACAGCCCCTCCATTCCACCTTAAGAAAGACTGGATGAGTGTGAAGGGATGGGTAGACCAACAGAAAAGCATGATATATTAGGATCCACACCACTGTATCAAACCATTTACTGTATACATCAGGGAATGGGGGAAGGTTCTATGACACAATCTTGGTGAAATGAATGATGGTATTCTAAGATCTCCACACACACACACACACACACACACACACACACACACACACACACACACACACACACACACACACACACACACACACACACACACACACACACACACACACACACACACACACACACACACACACACACACACACACACACACACACACACACACACCTCTGTGTTCAATATGCTTTCAGTCACCAAGGCTACCCTTAACACAGAGCACCACACACCATCCATTACTTTTAAGGGCTCATTCGCTACAATTTCCTCAGCCTGTTTTCACTGTGTACAGTGACAGTGTGTGTGTGTGTGTGTGTGTGTGTGTGTGTGTGTGTGTGTGTGTGTGTGTGTGTGTGTGTGTGTGTGTGTGTGTGTGTGTGTGTGTGTGTGTGTGTGTGTGTGTGTGACTCCGTGTCTACATGTAGTGCAGAGGGATTAGAGGGGGGAAGGATGTCACTTGGGAAAACTATAACGTTTTATCAACAGCGGCAAAAGCAAAGTGTTAAATTTGTGCATTTCAGAGTTTATGAATGATGACAAATACATACTTTAGCTAGAGGATTTTGGCTGTCTGGAATACAATATTACAAAGGTCCCTTGGTAGAGGTTCCTGTCTTGGTATGATGACACATGGTATGGAGAGAAAGAGGGACACTGTTAGTAATGGGTAAATAAGGCTATGACATCAGGAGGAATTTCATTGTAATAGAGAATACACTTGTCTGGATTTGAAGTTCTCCACTGTGTTGGCGGTTGGAGGGGGAGGGAGTGGCGGTTTGGGGCTGGACACAAGGAAAAGTCTGGTGTGCGTCATACCTGGAAAATGTACACCACAA
>NC_088213.1:30150501-30303001 GCF_036934945.1 Oncorhynchus masou masou
ACATCGGACCGTCGTCCTCACATCATCGGAACAGGAAGTTATATTGTCGTCAAGGGCATATATAGGAAGGTAGAGGAGGGCGTGTTTGAATTTTTTTATTGCCCATGTCCCTTCACAGGGGCGAGCCACTGATTGAGCAGAGCCATATCTTATGAAGACCCTAATCTCACATTTTAGAAGCTAAAATCACATTTCATCCCATCACGAATAATTTCATATTCAAACATTTAAATTGAACAACAATTCCATGTGAATCCGATAACTCTGATGTGTAGACTTTCCACTGTAGAGTTTGTCATCTTATAATTGATGAGAATGTCTCAGATGACAACCGAACTGACATCATATTCATTAAGTACCACCGCATATGTTCAATTCTTCGGATTACCAGAATATTAATTTCCCCCCACCTTCTGATGTTCCCAGAATCTCTATGTTAACCAAGGGTTTTGCAAATGTAACCTCAGTAGGGTAGAGAGAGGAAAAAAGGGGGAAGAGGTATTTATTACTGTCATAAACCTAACCCCCAGGCCATCGTCATGACAGTGGCATATCTGTTTTATTTACTGGTCAATGGAGTCTGTATAGTCCTTTTATTTGAAGAGCTAGATGAGGACTCAGAGTGAATTCATGCATTATGAACTGGCCATTAATTGCCTTCGAGATGAACTAGAGATGAAGACAAACAGCCGTAAAAGCCTGAATGTTTCATGACTTCTAAGGTTTCCTCCCCTCCTCTCCTCCTCTTCTGTGTCCTCTCGTCCTCCCTACTTCCCTATCCTCTCTCTCTTCTCTCAAACTATCCTCTTCCCTAGTGTTGTCAGGCTTCTCTAGCCTTCATCCAACCTTTCAATCGTATTGTCCATCTATGCTCTAGGATCCTCTCATCTCGTCTAGGTGTCCTCCCCTCTCCTCTCCATCTTTATGTCCATATCTATCCTCTCATCTCATCTATTGCCACAAGCCCTCTTTAAATACCTCCAATATAAGGAGGTCTTAAAAGCCCCCCCCCCCCGCCCCTCCCCACCCCCCAAAGAAAACACCCAGTGAAGTTTCCCAAGGCATAGAAAAGTGATGTGTGATATTTTGCAGGACATGAACAGCAAAATTAGATTAGGAGTTTAATCAGCCATGTAAATGTTTACACAATTAAATGCAAATCAGGCACACATTTGAGCTGAAGGACATTGTCTGCCTAAAGTCACATTCTATTCAGCAAGTAGTATCCTTGGGGTAAGATGAATGTTCACTATTATCAGTATTGCTTAAATATTTTAGATTGTCTAAAGAAATAATGGGTGGGGGAGGGGGGCTTTGATTGCAGCATGTCTAAAAGTGAAATGGCCTGCATTTGACCAAGACTGCAGGACAAGCCCTGTCTTACAATTGCCTCTGCTAACATTAGCCCTAACTATAGGCCTTCTCATGAGTCATTCCAAATCCCTTAGCTGAGGTGATTTGGTCAACTGTGAAATGCATATCTAGAAACAATTGTTCTTTGATTGCGATTGGAAACCTTGAACACTCAACTTAATTTTTATCCAAAAATAAATGCACAAATAGAAAATATACACTTATTTTTGGCAGTTTTTTCCTTCGTTTTTATTTGTAACAGCTTTGAGACAACGTATGTTTTACAATTTAAAACACCTCAGTGGGAATCTGTGTTAAAAGAGGGCACAATAAGCACATCTTTTGTATTTATAAAATTATTTGGGGGTGATGTGAAAGTTGAGTTTCTGGGGTTTCGAGAACAATACTGTATGCAGTGATGAGGGCCAGCCCTAGCCTTTTGTGGGCCCTAAGCAACATTTTGTTGGGGGGGCCCCCCACCTCCCAGTCAAAGGTTTAGTGGGCCCAACTTAATTGTGGAGAATAATTTTTCCTGCAATTCTAATTTTTTTCCCATTGGGCATAGATTTTCTTTTGCCGTTTTAAAGCAAGGTTGCTGCAATTCTACACATTTTGTCATTACTTATGTTAATATGATGTGAGTGAGCACTCTATGTGGGCCCTTGGAAGTCAGGACCCCTGGGCAAGTGCTCTGCATGTCCGGATGGTAATTTGACCATGATAACTACAAGTTTAGATAGCTGGCTAGACTAACTTACCAATCAAAAAAATATATACAGTGGGGAGAACAAGTATTTGATGCACTGCCGATATTGCAGGTTTTCCTACTTACAAAGCATATAGAGGTCCGTAATTTTTTATCATAAGTACACCAGAAAATCACATTGTATGATTTTTAAGTAATTAATTTGCATTTTATTGCATGACATAAGTATTTGATCACCTACGAACCAGTAAGAATTCCGGCTCTCACAGACCTGTTAGTTTTTCTTTAAGAAGCCCTCCTGTTCTCCACTCATTACCTGTATTAACTGCACCTGTTTGAACTTGTTACCTGTATAAAAGACATCTGTCCACACACTCAATCAAACAGACTCCAACCTCTCCACAATGGCCAAGACCAGAGAGCTGTGTAAGGACATCAGGGGTAAAATTGTAGACCTGCACAAGGCTGGGATGGGTTACAGGACAATAGGCAAGCAGCTTGGTTAGAAGGCAACAACTGTTGGCGCAATTATTAGAAAATGGAAGAAGTTCAAGATGACAGTCAATCACCCTCGGTCTGGGGCTCCATGCAAGATCTCACCTCGTAAGGCATCAATGATCATGAGGAAGGTGAGGGATCAGCCCAGAACTACACAACAGGACCTGGTCAATGACCTGAAGAGAGCTGGGACCACAGTCTCAAAGAAAACCATTAGTAACACACTACGCCGTCATGGATTAAAATCCTGCAGCGCAAGCAAGGTCCCCCTGCTCAAGCCAGCGCATGTCCAGGCCCGTCTGAAGTTTGCCAATGACCATCTGGATGGTCCAAAGGAGGAATGGGAGAAGGTCATGTGGTCTGATGAGACAAAATAGAGCTTTTTGGACTAAACTCCACTCGTCATGTTTGGAGGAAGAAGAAGGATGAGTACAACCCCAAGAATACCATCTCAACCGTGAAGCATGGAGGTGGAAACTTAATTCTTTGGGGATGCTTTCTGCAAAGGGGACAGGACGACTGCACCGTATTGAGGAGAGGATGGATGGGGCCATGTATCGCGAGATCTTGGCCAACAACCTCCTTCCCTCAGTAAGAGCATTGAAGATGACAGCCAGGGCAACTGAGTGGCTCCGTAAGAAGCATCTCAAGGTCTTGGAGTGGCCAGTCTCCAGACCTGAACCCAATAGAACATCTTTGGAGGGAGCTGAAAGTCCGTATTGCCCAGCGACAGCCCCGAAACCTGAAGGATCTGGAGAAGGTCTGTATGGAGGAGTGGGCCAAAATCCCTGCTGCAGTGTGTGCAAACCTGGTCAAGAACTACAGGAAATGTATGATCTCTGTAATTGCAAACAAAGGTTTCTGTACCAAATATTAAGTTCTGCTTTTCTGATGTATCAAATACTTATGTCATGCAAAAAAAATGCTAATTAATTACTTAAAAATCATACAATGTGATTTTCTGGATTTTTGTTTTAGATTCCGTCTCTCACAGTTGAAGTGTACCTATGATAAAAAATGACAGACCTCTACATGCTTTGTAAGTAGGAAAACCTGCAAAATCGGCAGTGTATCAAATACTTGTTCTCCCCACTGTATATGTAACATGTTTACATAACATAACAAGAGAAAAAGTTCTGATGCACAACCACGTTTAAATAGCACCTTGTGTATTCTAGTATTCTAACTCTCAAGAGTAAGTTAAGACAAACATATTTGTTTTTTAAATTGGGTTTGGGGGCCTGTTAGTGACCACGGGACCCTAAGCAGTCACATATGTCGCTTAGTGGCTAGATAGAGGATTTAAAAGCCTGTTTTATCATGGGCAGTGCCATTGGGGACTTTCACAAATTTGAAGTAGTAAACTGGGTGGGACTTCCAATGGGTTAAGGAAGGCTCAAATAATTAAATCTGGGTCATGAGGAGGGATCAGCCAATGAACTATGCTCGTGAGCAAACATTCAATAACTGCAGGTGGCATTAAATCACCAACCTTGGCTTTATACCTGTTCAAAAACACACTCCTGGTGGCAGTATGCCTCCTTTCAGTTTGTTTACCAATCATAGAAGTAGCTCACCATAGCTTCCAGACCCTACTGGATTGGCTGTTGATACCTAGCACTTCGTACAATGCTGTCGGCTTGCAAGCACCCACATGATGGGTGAAACTAGCGGGACTAGGCAACGCTGTGTAGTTAATCACGGCCGTAGGGTCGGCCCTGGCGATGATTATTTACAGTTGGACTGAGGGTCGGGAAAGCTGTACATATTGACCCCACTGTGGTCAATTGTACAAATGAGAACATATGGTTGTATGGCCTTGGGTTCTCCAGAGCTACCTTAACTACAGCAGAGCAACCATACAGACGTCATGAAGCCAGTCCGCTTACAAGTCAAGGTGCAGACACGAGCAATAAAATACATCAAAAGAGATGAATTATTGATTTCATATTTATTCAGTTAAAGGGAGAATATAAGTTATATTTTGTATTCAGCAAACCACTGTGTTTGTTCAAGGGCAGACATGTCAAGTCTCTATCTGTGTCCCATTGTGGCCAAACCACTGTGTTTGTTCAAGGGCAGACATGTCAAGTCTCTATCTGTGTCTCATTGTGGCCAAACCACTGTGTTTGTTCAAGGGCAGACATGTCAACTCTCTATCTGTGTCTCATTGCCAAACCATTGAACAGCTAGCTGCCGATGACAGTATGTAGGCCGATGTCAGAAAACTCTAAATACAAAAACAATATTTTCTAAGTTTGTACTCTTACGTAGTCATTCAATTGGTTTTGGCGCCAAGCATTTGTTTGTTGCTCTGCTAGGTCAATTTGTCTTATCATGCCTTTTGTTAATTTAAATGTAATCACTAACAAGTGCACATGTTTTGGGGTAATGAGATCGCGAGAGATTGTGTTTAGAACTTAGGTTTAGAACTCTTTCCAGCTGAAGAGTTGACATTTTGGGAATTTATTTCTGTCTTGCTTGCGGGTAAGTGAATCAAACAGAGCTGCGTTCAGAATTGTTCCAAAGCGCCAATTATCACATGGTTTGCGTGATGCTAGGCCTTGTCTCTAACCCTAGGGGTGATTGTGTCACAGGCAGATGGAAAGATAGGGCTCTACCTGTGCAGAGCACATGCCCCTTTGACATTTGCCGTTCCAGTCTCCAAAGTGTCCTTTTGTGTGGCTTTTGGGTGATGGTATAATTAGTATAATAAATCATTAAAAAATTGGGGTCATTTTTGTTCGGAACCGACTGCCGGAATGTCATCATCAAGTTTGCCACACCCCACCCCTTCCATTGGTGCCACCTGTTGATCTGCCCTGGAGCCTACAGAGCTCTGTGCGCCCAGTTGCGCCTTTTTCCCATGCAACAACAACAAAAATGTATTATGTTATGAATTTTGAGATATGATTTATGAAAGTATTTCATTTATATTTTGAGCACATGCACCCTGAAAGGTCTACACGGCCCTGTACCCCGCTATATGTCATGCTTTAAGCATGATTTAAACACTGTAGTTGAGAAGTGTGTATTCATGGTAATTGTGTAACTAACTTCATTACCAATAAATGCAATGTGCATTAAAGCCTATGAGTGCAAAATGGTATCTTCCAAGTTAAGGCCTTGATGAAAATCTATAGCCTTAACTCGGCCAGTCAGGGGACAGGTTGCTACATTGTTGCTGTCCGGCGTTATTAAAGTATGGCTATAAATCTTGGCTCAGACTTCATTTACTTATTATTTGATGATTAGCTAGTTTATGTTTCTGTCGGTTCATTGTCCTGTTTATTATTTTGTAAAAGTCTTTGTTCATTTTAACATAAGTTTGCTGCTGCTTATTTTCCTGCCTGACGACTTACATACAATTCTTCCGTTGCTCTGTCATTCGCTATATACAGTGCCTTCAGAGAGTATTCAGACCCCTTGATTTTTTCCACATTTTGTTAGGTTATAGCCTTATTCTAAAATGTATTAAAACGTTTTTTTCCACATCAATTTACACACAATACCCACATTCAGAGACTTGTCCCGAAGCCACTCCTTCATTGTCTTGGCTGTGTGCTTAGCTTCGTTGTTCAGTTGGAAGGTGAACCTTTGCCCCCGTCTGAGGTCCTGAGCGCTCTGGTGCAGGTTTTCATAAAGGGTCTCTCTGTACTTTGCTCTGTTCATCTTTCCCCCGATTCTGACTAGTCTCCCAGTCCCTGCTGCTGAAACACATCCCCACATCATGATGCTGCTACCACCAAGTCGTTTGTGGTGACGAGGGGAGTTGTATAAAACAAAGTAATCAGTGATTAGATCGTCTCCAACCAATCAGCATATCAAAGCCAATGCCGCTTTACTCATGTGTTCTGGCTCTGGCCCAACCCACCGATTTCTGGACAAATCAGACTGTCCATGAGGGTCAGGGAGGTACTCAGATCCAGACTCAATGTGGAGAAGGAACTAACGTCTGTAGGCATGGCGTAGAGTTTTGTGGGAGAAAGGAGTCTGGGTAGCCAGGCAATATTTTCCATTCCTCACTGTTATAAAAGTTCTCATACTGGATAGTGCAGCGTGACCACGCTTTGAAAAATAATCTAGTGGTTTCAACTTAATAAATCAAATCAAATTTGATTTGTCACACGCGCCGAATAGAATGCGTACTTACAAGCCCTTAACCAACAATGCAGTTTTAAGAAAAAATACCTACAAAAATAAGAAATAAAAGGAACAAATAATTAAAGAGCAGCAGTAAAATAACAATAGCAAGGCTCTATACAGGGGGTATACAGGGGGTATACAGGGGGTATACAGGGGGTACTGGAACAGAGTCACCGGTTAGTCGAGGTAACCAAGTAACTGATTCCACAGCCTTTTCTTTCTTTACTCAACTCTTTAGTCAAAGTGTCACCTGAATGTGACATTTTTAGTTGGTCCAAACTTAGCTCCAACATGAGAAAAACTTAGGCCAAAATTCTGTCAACTTAAAATGCTGTGTTTGCTCAATTTGTCTCATGTTAATTCAACTAGAAATTATTATTTTTGCATCTTACCTAAAAAAGGCTGTGGAACTAGTTACACACACAGTGCTTTTAACATAAAATGTTTAAAACTTACATATTTGACATGCATTGACATATGTACATGATTACATTGTGCATGTTCCTTGATACAGCAATTAGTATTCAACATCTCTTCACCTGGGAATGGAACTCACATAGTAAAATTAATAAAGTCAAATATGTACATATGTACACTCCTGTATTATGTCCAGTCCTGTGTTCTCAGGACCTATCCAGTGTACAAGTAGGTACACATTTCCTACCAAACATCTATACAAACTTCAAATAGACTCTGGAGTTGCTTTGAACTGATATCATTTTTTCCTAAATGTCCATTTTCATCTGATCCAGCTAGATGCTCTTGTGGTCTCTTTCTGTTCCTGCACATTATCCTCCCCTGGCTAAAGATCACAACATCAGCTCCAGTGTGCAGTGCTGAGTGTGATGTGCTCTGGGCTGTGACAAAGATTGTATTTCTGCACCAAGGGGACCAAAGGGGTTGTATTTCTGTGTTGCACAATAGGATCAATACGCTAGCCATCTAACTTTTACAAACTTTGAATAGAGACTCTCCACAAAGGCTGATTTTTTGGGGGCCAGGAGTTGGGTTCATCAGGGTCCATGAAACTGGATTTTAATAATTCCCAGATTAATGTTGAATTAAAGGTTGGATAATAATATTTGAATATGGAACATTTAGAAAATCTAGATAATCAGAAATATAAAGTGGTTAAAGCTGGCTAATTCATTGATGCTGCTTTGTGACATAGCCCCAATACTGTTCAGAGACTGTATGTACACAGCACACACTCCTGCACTCAATGAGGAAGTTGGCATTTCCTGGTAGTGTTTACATAATTCCAACTAGATGTTGCCCTTAGGAACTGATGTAGGATCTAGGTCAGCTTAAACTCTTTGAATCGTAACCTTTGAGGAAAGGGGAAAATACAAACACTGGCCTAAGATCAGTGTTAGGGGCTAGTTTATACAACTGTGTTTACATGGTGCTGTAGGGCTGTTGTCAAACACACAGAGCATATTTGGTGATGCTAACAAAAATGTATGTGAACAATCAGGTTTGAAACTATGTTGTATATTTGCCATATGACTGTGTTAGCATGTTAGCTAAAGTCTGGGCATTTGCTAATGCAAATCTGCAGGTCTCAAACAAGGGTGATCATTATGCGAGCGTTGCTCACCCAATCCAGTTTCCTTTTTCTCCTAATGCATTGAAATGGGACAGCTCTATGTTTGTATTTTGCATTGCTTTAGAAAGAAACCTAATTCTGCTCTTCTGCAATGAGAACATCCCTACCCCAGACATTGGCAATGATGAATAAAAGTAATTCCCCAGCATAGGCTGCTCCAGAACGACTCAGGATGTTGTTTAACCCCAATTCTGGAACACTCCTCGTGGCAGCCATTTTTCATTTGTCCTTTAATAATTTGTCTCTCTCACTCTTTCTGTCTTTCTCTGTCTACCTCCTGCTATTTCTCCCTAACTATTTGTCATTGTCTCTATTGCTTACTCTGTCTGTCTCTCTTTCTCTTTTCCTCACTATCTCTCTTGTTTCTCTACCCTCACTAACTCACACTCTTCCTCTCTCTCTCTCTAGAAGGCTTTATTTATTCATATGCAGTGCTCCCTGCTCCTCTCTCCTGGCTACCTGCCACATGACTATGCTTTAACCCTGTTAGAGCTGAAACACATTACACTGTGTCAGGGCAGTCCCTAGACATTAGCAACTGCTTAGGGCCCCATGGCCGCTAGGCAAGCCCCCAACCCCCAACAATACATCCTTTTTTAGGAACTTTATTTAGTTATTTTTAATTTTATTTCACCTTTATTTAACCAGGTGGGCTAGTTGAGAACAAGTTCTCATTTGCAACTGCGACCTGGCCAATATAAAGCATAGCAGTGTGAACAGACAACACAGAGTTACACATGGAGTAAACAATAAACAAGTCAATAACCCAGTAGAAAAAAAGAGAGTCTATATACATTGTGTGCAAAAGGAATGAGGAGGTAGGCAAATAATTACAATTTTGCAGATTAACACTGGAGTGATAAATGATCAGATGGTCATGTACAGGTAGAGATATTGGTGTGCAAAAGAGCAGAAAAGTGAATAAATAAAAACAGTATGGGGATGAGGTAGGTAAAACTCAGTCTGGGTCTCAACTTAACGTTGAGAATTAGAATAGTAGAATACACAAGGTGCAATTTCAAAATGTGGGTGTGTATCAGAAGCTTTTCTCTTATTATGTCAGTCACTGACAGTCATTCAATTAGTCTACCCAGCTGTCTAAACTTGTAGTAATCAGGGTCAGGGGCCCTGACCTCCAGGGGGCCCCCTTTGATTTTGTTAGTCACTCTCACTCAGATATATGGCATACGTCTTGGAAAAATCTAAAATAGCTATAAAACTGCTAAATATTCTCTCCGGCCCATGGAAAAATGTGTAGAATTGCAGCAAACTTGATTTTAACTTGCCTTTAATGCTTAAGCATGGTAGCAATTGAATGGGAACAGTTTGGAGATTATGGGAATATTATTAGACCAGTTGAGGACACAACAGTTCACCTGACACAAGACCGACTCCAAACATTACACTGTTGATTACACTGTGCATTTTACATTTACTGTACACATTTGTCACATTTGTATGATAACGAAATGTGAAAATACTCTGAATACATTCAGTAACATGATAAGAATATGAAAAATGTGGGGTAGCTGCAACATAAGACAACGAAAGTGATACGGGTTTGAGTAAGAGGAAACTGGTGTCTCCAAGTAGCCACACATCTCTCCAAAGTGTTAACAGTTCCTAAGTAATTTCAATGCACTTTATGCCTCAAAGAAGAGTCTCCAACTATAAGGTTCTTTTTTGAGCTCTCCTAGCTGTGCCGTTGAGGAACGAGAGCAAGCACACTTGTAGTTGTTTTGTTTGGAACACAGCCCTGCTTCCCCGCCAACACACAATTACTGTTGTTTACGCAATCCAAAAACGGTCCATTATAAATCACAATCTGGGTCAGGTGGGCATCATTTGAAAGCGTCTTCTATTACCAACATGACGAGCTGAGTTATAAAATATGATCTTGCAATGTTAGGTTTTCACAAGGAACTTTAGAGAAAGATTGTAATGCTGGTGTGTATAGAAAGGAGTTATGCGTGCTTTGCTTGTGTTTTCTTCACAATAGGCTTATTCTGTTCGGAACACCCAGAGTATGACGCTACGTCATCTTGTAATTGTACATCAAACGTAGTGATTATAAACGTTTGACATGAGTTTTATGACTGTATATGACATGAGTTTAATGATGACAAAATGTGGAGTGCACATTTGGCTTGCTTGTATGACATTAAAGTGGTATTTACTTAATCGTCAATGTCTGATCTTTCAAAATACAGTACTCTTAATTTACAGCACTTCCCTCACTCAGATAATTACCGGGAGGGATGGGGGAAACTTCTTGTCACAAATGTGTGCATGTTCAGAACAGCTGTCAGTCAAAACCCATACAGCGCTGTGAACCACAGAGTCTGAGCTCTGACTTAATTTATAGTATATTACTGTGCAGACCAATACGTTTCAATTTAGGCGCTTATCAGTGCCCAAATCTGCCATGTTCAACCTGTCTATGGGTGTGAGTGTAAAGGGGTAAACTGCATCATTATCTCTACGCCCCATGAAAAAAAATTAGAATTGCAGGAAACAAATTCTAAAATGTTTGTTTTCTCTCTGCCGTCAAAAGGGGGTCCAATAAAATATGTTGTACTCAAGGTGAGGGGCCCCCAAAAGGCTAGGGCCAGCCCTGTCCCATGCATCAGAACTGAGGTATCAGGGATAGTATGGTGCATACCCCCTGCCTCTCTTCCTTGGTTGAAGAGCCTGGAACAGGATGTAATAAAAGTAGAGGGGACATTACATTCTCTTAGTCCGTGTGATTGGAGGTCAATTTTGGGATTCTGCCCAATCATCTTCTGGCCTATAGGGTTGATAGGATATCATACACTGTTCATTGTTGATGCCTTCTCACACACGCACACACACACACACACACACACACACACACACACACACACACACACACACACACACACACACACACACACACACACACACACACACACACACACACACACACACACACACACACACACACACACACACACACACACACACACACACTCTCAATAAGCCTTCCAAACCCTCTCAAGGTTCTATGCTGTGTACCTTTCTCAAACACCTCAGGTGTTGTGTCACAGGATAACAGGTGTGCCATTACACAGTTGAGTCTCTGAGTGACTTCAGATTATTCTGAGATATGTACAGTTGAAGTCGGAAGTTTACATACACCTTAGCCAAATACATTTAAACTCAGTTTTTCACAATTCCTGACATTTAACCCTAGTAAAAATTCCCTGTCTTAGGTTAGTTAGGATCACCACTTTATTTTAAGAATGTGAAATGTGTCACATTTCATCACATTCCCAGTGGATCAGAAGTTTACATACACTCAAATAGTACTTGGTAGCATTGCTTTTAAAATGTTTAACTTGGTTCAAACATTTCAGGTAGCCTTCCACAAGCTTCCCACAATAAATTGAGTGAATTTTGTCCCATTCCTCCTGACAGAGCTGGTGTAACTGAGTCAGGTTTGTAGGCCTCCTTGCTCACACATGCTTTTTCACTTCTGCCCACCAGTTTTCTATAGGATGATGTCAATAGTTTGTGATGGCCACTCCAATACCTTGACTTCGTTGTCCTTAAGTCCTTTTCCACAAATTTAGAAGTATGCTTGGGGTCATTTGCGACCAAGATTTAACTTCCTGACTGATGTCTTGAGATGTTGCTTCAATATATTCATATATTCACATCCTTTTCCTTCCTCATGATGCCATCTATTATGTGAAGTGCACCAACCCCTCCTGCAGAAAAGCACCTACACAACATGATGCTGCCACCCCCAATGACATAATTTTCTGGAATTTTCCAAGCTGTTTAAAGGCACAGTCAATTTAGTGTATGTATACTTCTGACCCACTGGAATTGTGATACCGTGAATTATAAGTGAAATAATCTGTCTGCAAACAATTGTTGGAAAAATTACTCGTGTCATGCACAAAGTAGATGTTTTAACCGACTTGGCAAAACTATAATTTGTTAACAATAAATTTGTGGAGTTGTTGAAAAATTAGTTTTAATGACTCCAACCTAAGTGTATGTAAACATCTGAATTGAACTGTATCATGTGCCATATGTTCACTGCTCTGAGCAAGTGTTCTGCACACATCAGTTGTTTATGAAAGGCATCAACAACAATATATGATAGTTCTGATAAATGTGTTGCGTAGAGGTGACACCATCTTGCTGATGCAATGGAACAACAGTGGACTTAAGAAACTGCCTGACATTGTTGATAAAAGACACAAATCAAACAATTACCTGAGTGAAGTCTGTTTGGAGGACAGATAGTTTGAGAAAGACAATGTCTTAAATATCGCCAAATAATGAGTAATCACTCCCAACTGATACAAGGTCAAATATGTCTGTGAGGACTGTGGCTCAAACACAAAATACTATTGGTTTATAATGGCTTCAAGGGCTGGAAAAGACAGGCTGAACCTTGATGTGTAAACTACAGGGGGATTCACTGACATACAGGAGATAGAGGCTTTTTTAGCTGATTTGTTGATAGTATGAACACCTCAGAGGCAAAAGGCATAGTTAAAACCTCTGTCTAAGAAGCAAGCCACATAAGCACACTGACTTGAACGGCTTGATGGCAAAACATACAAGTACATATTTTCTAGAATAGATGAAGTGTGAAATGGGGTTTTAAAATCTAAACAGGCTACGGAAAATGACCATTGCTGTGGGATTCACACGGGTTGCTTTTTGTATTAGACAAACACTGGCATGTATGACATTTAGAAGTGATCACAAACCACACACACACCCACTACTTTCCTGCTGGCTTTGTCTGGTGACATATAGAAGGTAGGACACCGAGGCTTACATTCACTGCTGAATATCCAAAGTAGAGTAGAGTCATTTCAGTTCTGTCCCTTCCTCCTTTTTGCTCTCTGTGACAAATGATTTGGTAGTAAGGTATGAGGTGAAAGTGCAAACAGAGAGCTGACATCATGTGTTCAAAAGGGCACACCTTCCGTTGTGTCTGATAATTGTGTTGTCATTCTAACAGTGAAGGGCATAAACCCTTTGTCACGGTCTGTAAATATCCATGGCTAAACATGGGCGTTTGCCAAAGCAGCAGGAACATGTTACTTAAGGTCAACAGGTACGATGGGTTATTATGCAGTCATACGGCATTGTAGCACTTATCAGGAGCACTTATAACCCCACTATATCTTAGTAGTACTGTACATGACAGGTCTACAGCAGTTTTGTAGACGGGAGACGTTTGTGTCCATCATACCAATAACGTATAGTGGTTTCACAACTAGAAATACAGAGAATTCAACTTTTTAAGGGACGTAATTTCTTATTCTTCTCTCACCCTCTCTCAGTTTTGGCCTTGCTTTACACATAACACTATGCCTAGTCATGCCAAATACAATGAAATGCAGAGCCGCTGGAAGTATATGATAGACTTGGTGTTGGTGCACCTCCGGCTAAACAGTCCAAACAGTTTGGTTTTCAGCAAATGGAAAAGGGATCTCATACAGCAAACTGGAATCTACTCAGACTACACCTCCTCCTCTGTCATATCCTCATTCCCTTACTGCCAGAGATGTCCCTGATTTTAAAGGCAAAACGTGTCTGAGGTCAATGTTTTAACATATCAGTAACATCCCTACAAATCATTCTCACAAATGTTCAGCACTTGTTTCATACTCCAAGAGAGGGTTTGTTATACCGTTAGAAATGGTGTCAACCTCTGACAACATTGAGGAAACTCCAGGGTTTATTTTGCCGCCTGTCATTAAATGGCCAGGGAAAACCCACGATTCAGAACAAGGCTGTATGAACTGCAGTAGGAGGGAGAGACGCAGACAGGGGACAGTAAGTGGGGTCACGGGAAGTTCCACAAGCCCTAATTTAACGTCAACCGTGCTGCTGTGTTGGCTTAGAGGCCATGTGTTGGGGGTGGGGTTGAAGGGTGTGGTTTGTGGTTAGCCCCCCCCCCCCACACACACACACACACACACACACACACACACACACACACACACACAGCCTTACTTCGAGAGAAACCAAGTATCTCTAAATATCTGGTGAGTAGGGGCTAAATGTGTGTTGAGCGTTTAGTAAGAGTTTAATGTGAAAGCAAACCACAGCCAAGTAAATGGGTATCACAGGACACCAAGTATGTAAGGAGTATCTAAAGGGCCCTCGGATTACAATCAATATAGAGCAATAATATCAAAATGATCTATCTATTTCCGTCATCCACTTTCCACTAAACTGTAAACTGTCAATAATTGTCCGATGTGACATACACAACTGTTGAAAGTACCATACTGTTGCTTATCACTGTCTTCAGTCGTCTTTGCATTGCATTGTGGCTATTGCCCATTTATCAAGTCAAAGCTGGGCAAGCCTGGATGTGGAATGCACCAGGTTCTGCAGGATTATGTTTAAAAATAAATTTAAAAAATGTGAGTCCACACTATGTCAGTATTGAAAAAGCAGTGATAATCGTATTCTTAATTAAATTAATAACCAGTTGTGTTTAGGCACCAACTAAAACAGGAAGGTATTCAGAGGAGCAGGCACATGTTATTCTGCATTTAATTTATACCTGGTGAGTAAATGTAACCCATTCACTATTGGAAAAGTAAGCCTGTCTCATTTAGGGTAAATAAATGTTAACAACTATGTTATTACATGGAGAACAGTCATTACAGTGAGTGTCAGGGTCATCGTGTCAATTTAACATTGAATGTGAAAAATTGCAGTAAAATGGAAGAGGGCAATATGTCTACTATAATGAGCAATGGCAGTTCTCTAATCAAATGTACTACATCGCATTACTCACAATAATATATGTGCTAGGTGAAATTGATTATAAAACCAATTAGTTCTTCAAATTATCGTCTCAATTCAACTGGACAGTCAGGAAAGGAAAGCAAATTGGACTCATCATTTGGTGTCCCTCAACAGTAGACGTCTATTCATCAGCCATTTGGTTCATGGAGATTGGGCTACCTCTACAGCGCAGACAGCACAAGGGACTGGAGCGCATTTCACACATGATTACGTTCATACGTTGACTAATTTCAGTCACCCACTCGGCACTGAATAAACAGCACCGCCCCAATCTCCCCTTGGTTGTTTGTTTTAAGTGAAGAGCGATCCATCGCAGAGCGCCGTGCTCGATTGACACTGTCTGATGATCTGCTACTGCGGCTGGCTCAGAATAACAAGGCTGCTCGCTAATACCCGTCTATCGGGTCTTTCGCCAAAACACCGAGCGAATAGGATCCAAAAAAGCAAACAAGGCAAGCAAGAACGCCGCGCCGCCGAAGTCCGCACCACAGGATGGCTTCGGGAGACCTTTACGAGGTACTGTGAAACCATGTCTAAAAGAAATACTCAGTAATATTGACGAATACTGGAATTAGGAAGTAAGGGGAGGTCCTCGTTAATGGAGAAAAAACGAAGTCCTAAACCATTTGACAGTCGAAACTAACCAACCCTCTCGAGAAGATGAGGCTCGTCTTTTTTTTCGATGTGCCTCGGCGACTTTTGTATGGGGTGAATTGTATAGAGTTGTGAGTGTTCGAGTTCGCGATAGGATCATAAAATATAAACTCCCTATCGGTCGCGCTTGTTGAAAGTCACGATAAAGTGACAGGAGCACTAAACGGACACGTTAAATTGCTCCAGACGGGTGATGGTTAGGAAGGTGCGAATGCCAGAGCATAGGCAATGTACTATTAGCCTAGCAAACATTTAGTGGAGGTGACAACAATGTAGTGGAGAAGCTTCGATGGAGTTATTGTGGTTTAACCAGATGATGCATTTTGTCGTGCCAAAATGTGCGCCTCAACAATTCCGGGGCGCAAAGTTTGCCAAATGTTGAGTGATGGATGGATGGATGGAATAGCCTAGAAGGTCTCGATGATTACGCGCACATCCCACTGGGCACAGACGCCAGTTCAACGTCTAGTTTTGATTTAGGCCTACATTTGGTTGAGTTTTCATCTAAAGTGAAATCAATGACATAGTGTCTTTTTTTTGTTGGATTTAGGTTAAAAGTTGTGCTAAAAAAAGATGCCCTCGAGTTGATGACTTTTTGCAAATCCAATCAGTTTTCCACGTTAATTCAACGTCATCACATTGCTTTTTGGGGAGTTGAAATGATGTGGAAACATCGTTGATTCAACCAGTTTTGGCCCAATGGGATAGCATGACTTTTATGGGGATGGATTGGATTTATTGCTGCCAACAACTTGGTCAGTCTTCCATGCTAGTCTTGTGCTTATTGTAGGCCTATTGTTGACAATGTTGCTGACTCCAACTTTTCTTTATTGGAGGAGTGATGTCATGCGACCATGTTTCACTTTCTTTTCACGGTGGCCTATACCAGTTGCACTACAAGGTCATAAACTAGTTGGATTGCCTGGTCATCACCAGATAGGTAAATAAGTTGCCTTGTACTTGACCTATTGAGTGGCATGTACCATCAACTGTTGACCAGGTTGACATTAGTGCTTGTTCTCAGCTGTGAGCTATTTCCTGCGGTTTGTTGCCATAACTAAAATGTGTGCTCTCCTCTGATTTATTGGCTTGGAATTCTCTGTTACATTATTTCACTATTGCTTTGAGAAATGGTTTGGTCAGTTAAATATCTTCTGAAATGATCCCCGCCTGACTGTGTTTGTTAGGCTGTAGTGATTGATTAGAATTCTTATTCATTACATTTGAGTCATTTAGCAGATGCTCTTATCCAGAGGGACTTACAGGAGTGAGTAAATACATTTTCATACTGGACCCCTTGGGAATTGAACCCACAATCCTGGTGTAGCAACCGTCATGCTCTACCACCTGAGCCATTAGTAATAACACATTATTTTTAGTCATTAGGCATAACATTGTCATAAGGCCTACATTTCCTGTGTTTGCTGACGTAGTTGGAAATGTGCATATCCACTTTCCACCAAATACTCCTCTTCAGGTGTTTGAATCCATATTCAGTCATTTTAATCGTTGCACCGTGAAAGATTGACCTTAAAAAATATATTTTGTAATGACAAATGCATTTAATTGATGGGAGGTTTGTTGCTCTATATAACCTAACAAGCCCAGGTCACATTTCATATGGCATATGAATTGGCTACAACGTAAATGCACTTTCTGACGGTCAAAACGATCACTTATTGAAATTGACAGTTAGCACGTGTTCTTTCTGGACATGACTTCTTTGCACATAGATCTGTGTATTCCAGTAAGTGAGGTGAACTGAGATGAGGTGAACTGGTTCAATCACATGTGGTAATACAAGTATGAGAGGAAGACTTCAATAGTGTCCCTCTGTATGACTCATGAATTGGATTCAGGAAATGTAGGCCTGTACGTGTGTTACACGTGAAGGTGTGTTTAGGCTACCTAACAAACTGTAGGACTATGATACACTTAGTTTAGAAGCATTAAGAAGCTATGATTTGCAGAAGAGGAATTTGAACTATAGTTTTTACTTTCCAATTAGGAACTACAACATCTAGGCCTATACACCCAGTTAAATGCCATGCAAGTTGAATCAAAATTATCTGAATCAAATTTGAAACATTGAAGAGCTCAGAATTATTGATATTTCAAGATCATGTCTCAACTTAATTTCATAAAGTTTTCAGAGGAATATGAAATATGATAGGCCTATGATTGTACAATTATGCTACGTTCTTATGCACCATCACTCAAACATTAATCTCTCTTTGCATCTCTCTTTCCCCCCCCACACACTTTCTTCCTCACTCACTCACACACACTCATTTTATGTTCTCCCTCTCCTTATCTCATATTGATTGAGATGGTCTGGTCTATTCAAGTGGCCACCTACACTAGATGCTCCAATGTCTCAGAACACCTGCAGTTCTGCTAAATCCTCTGTTGTGTGACTGAGCAGCAGTAATCCTATGGATTAGCAATGGATAGGCTATATTTAGGAGTTTGTGTTATGTTATCAAGAAATGCATGATATGATGTAGTGAAATATGAATATTCTGTTATAGAAATAAATCACATTTGTACGCCTCCAGAAAATGTCATGAAAGTGGTCATGGAGTGAGCTAAATTAGAACATTTTGATTAGTCAACAAGTGATTTAAGTATTGTTCAAGTTCAAATCAAATTTTATTGGTCACATGCACATGGTTAGCAGATGTTAATGTGAATGTAGCGAAATGCTTGTGCTTCTAATTCCGACAGTGCAGTAATATCTAATATCTAAGTATTCTAACAATTCCCTAATACACACACATCTAACAAGTAATACAAATTGCCATCAATTACCTAACACACACAAATCTAAAGGGGTGAATGAGAATATACACATATAAGTATATGGATGAGCGATGGCCGAGCGGCACAGGCAAGGTGCAGTAGATGATATAAGATACAGTATATACATGTGATGTAAGATATGTAAACATGATTAAAGTGGCATTATTTAAAGTGACTAGTGATCCATTTATTAAAGTGTCCAGTGATTGGGTCTCAGTCTCAGCAGCAACATCTCTAAGTTAGTGATTGCTGTTTAGCAGTCTGATGGCTTTGAGATAGAAGGTATTTCTCAATCTCTCTGTCCCATCTTTGATACACCTGTACTGACCTCCACTTCTGGATGGTAGCGGGGTGAACAGGCAGTGTCTCGGGTTTTTGTTGTCCTTGATGATCTTTTTGGCCTTCCTATGACATGGGGTGCTGTAGGTGTCATGGAGGGCAGGTAGTTTGCCCCCAGTGATACGTTGTGCAGACCGCACCACCCTCCACCCTTTATCAGCACAACACACGACCACAAGTTCTTGTTCAAAACAAAAGTAGTTGTAACTAGCCATTGGGAGCGGTGGAGAGAGACTGGAGGAAACGAGTTGACCTCGCAGGGGGAAACTTGGGCCATGAGGGCAATAAACTATGCATTGCATGGGCGATACACAGCACTTAATGGGTCGCCAAATACACTGAAGCTGTCTTGGAGACAGTATACTCACAATGTGTTCTTTGACCATTGCTTAAATTGAGATTTGGCTTATTTCATAAATTATGTGTTCACTACCAACAAACAGAAATGTCCATTTTTATTTAGAAGGACTAAATGAACCCGTTTAAACTGCAGTACTCAGCCCTGGCTGACCTCTGTGTGTTCCTGCTATACCCAGGCTCTGTGTGTTCCTGCTATACCCAGGCTCTGTGTGTTCCTGCTATACCCAGGCTCTGTGTGTTCCTGCTATACCCAGGCTCTGGGTGTTCCTGCTATACCCAGGCTCTGTGTGTTCCTGCTATACCCAGGCTCTGGGTGTTCCTGCTATACCCAGGCTCTGGGTGTTCCTGCTATACCCAGGCTCTGTGTGTTCCTGCTATACCCAGGCTCTGGGTGTTCCTGCTATACCCAGGCTCTGTGTGTTCCTGCTATAGGCTCTGTGTGTTCCTGCTATACCCAGGCTCTGGGTGTTCCTGCTATACCCAGGCTCTGTGTGTTCCTGCTATACCCAGGCTCTGTGTGTTCCTGCTATACCCAGGCTCTGTGTGTTCCTGCTATACCCAGGCTCTGGGTACTGTGAACTGGAGCCTGAGGCTTTTGGCAGCTCAGGATAGGCATCTCCACCTCCACTGATTCCATGCCAGCTCATAGTCATGCATTGTGTGTGTTGTTGAACCCCTCCAACCCACTCCCCTTGTGTGTTTTACTAACCTGAGGAAGGAGAGTGTTTTCCCCCTCCTCTCTCTCTCTGAAGTCGGCTTTGATCTGGTTAGTGTGACAGTGCGCGGGGCGGTAAGCATCATAATCGTCTCTTCATGACACCCCTGCTGCTCGTCCATCTTAGGTTGTTAAGTCATACTAATGTGCACAGCACCTCGGGTGGCAGGAGCATTCGTCACCGCTGGAGCTCAACAGCTCCACATTCACACCTAAAGCCTTTAACATTAAACATTCTCCTGATAGCCTAGTTGGAATGCAAAGGGAATGGAAGTTGTGTATGTTTCTTTTTTGTTTCTATGTTTATGTCCACTTGTCTGCAAATGTGCACATCATCAGTGTTTCTTGGCTTGTGACTCCTATTGAATAGTTGGTGAACAGGCATACAGAAATAATCAATTTGGGAGTAAGAACCCAGCAGGGTGACATGTCAGGTCCGGCCACTAACAATGGCCGTTATGTCATAGTGAGAAAGAGGATGTTACGGTCTCATTACACCAGCCCAACTGTGTGTGTGTGTGTGTCTGAGTATGTGTATGTGCATGCATGGGTGTGTGTGTGTGCGCTGCTGATTGTCCCCCTTGGGGGTGGTCATTGTCAGAAGGAGCAGACTGGCCAGGGCCACCATGGCGCTGAAATGAGCAGACTGGCCAGGGCCACCATGGTGCTGAAAGGAGCAGACTGGCCAGGGCCACCATGGCGCTGAAAGGAGCAGACTGGCCAGGGCCACCATGGCGCTGAAAGGAGCAGACTGGCCAGGGCCACCATGGCGCTGAAAGGAGCAGACTGGCCAGGGCCACCATGGCGCTGAAAGGAGCAGACTGGCCAGGGCCACCATGGTGCTGAAAGGAGCAGACTGGCCAGGGCCACCATGGCGCTGAAAGGAGCAGACTGGCCAGGGCCACCATGGCGCTGAAAGGAGCAGACTCTGAAAGGAGCAGACTGGCCAGGGCCACCATGGCGCTGAAAGGAGCAGACTCTGAAAGGAGCAGACTGGCCAGGGCCACCATGGCGCTGAAAGGAGCAGACTGGCCAGGGCCACCATGGCGCTGAAAGGAGCAGACTGGCCAGGGCCACCATGGCGCTGAAAGGAGCAGACTGAAAGGAGCAGACTGGCCAGGGCCACCATGGCGCTGAAAGGAGCAGACTGGCCAGGGCCACCATGGCGCTGAAAGGAGCAGACTGGCCAGGGCCACCATGGTGCTGAAAGGAGCAGACTGGCCAGGGCCACCATGGCGCTGAAAGGAGCAGACTGGCCAGGGCCACCATGGTGCTGAAAGGAGCAGACTGGCCAGGGCCACCATGATGCTGAAAGGAGCAGACTGGCCAGGGCCACCATGGTGCTGAAAGGAGCAGACTGGCCAGGGCCACCATGGTGCTGAAAGGAGCAGACTGGCCAGGGCCACCATGGTGCTGAAAGGAGCAGACTGGCCAGGGCCACCATGGTGCTGAAAGGAGCAGACTGGCCAGGGCCACCATGGTGCTGAAAGGGAGCAGACTGGCCAGGGCCACCATGGTGCTGAAAGGAGCAGACTGGCCAGGGCCACCATGGTGCTGAAAGGAGCAGACTGGCCAGGGCCACCATGGTGCTGAAAGGAGCAGACTGGCCAGGGCCACCATGGTGCTGAAAGGAGCAGACTGGCCAGGGCCACCATGGTGCTGAAAGGAGCAGACTGGCCAGGGCCACCATGGTGCTGAAAGGAGCAGATTGGCCAGGGCCACCATGGTGCTGAAAGGAGCAGATTGGCCAGGGCCACCATGGTGCTGGAAGGAGCAGCTGGCTCCAGGGAATGAGGTGAAGACTCTCCACAGCACAAGTCTCTTTAGTATATCTCCTCTCTCTGGTAATGAGCAAGCTGGACACACCAGGCTCAATATGATACAGTGGGAAGTATTCAGATCCCTTGACTTTTTCCACATTTTGTTATGTTACAGCCTTATTCTGAAATGGAATAAATAGAAAAAAATCCTCATCAATCGATACACAAATTCCCAGAATGACAAAGCGAAAACATAGACATTTTTGCAAATGTATTAAAATTTTTAAAAAGCATACCTTATTTACATAAGCATTCAGACCCTTTGCTATAAGACTCGAAATTGAGCTCAGGTACATCCTGTTTCCATTGATCATCCTTGAGATGTTTCTACAACTTGGAGTCCATCTGTGGTAAATTCAATTGATTGGACATGATTTGGAAAGGCGCACACCTGTCTATATAAAGGTCCCACAGTTGACAGTGCATGTCAGAGCAAAAACTCAGCCATGAGGTCGAAGGAATTGTCCGTAGAGCTCCGAGACAGAATTGTGTCCAGAGCTCCTGGAGATGGGAGAACCTTCCAGAAGGAAAACCATCTGTGCAGCTCTCCACCACTCCTCAGTAAATGGCACATGACAGTCTGCTTGGAGTTTGCCAAAAAGCCACCTAAAGGACTTTATGACCTTGAGAAACAAGATTCTCTGGTCTGATGAAACCAAGATTGAACTCTTTGGCCTGAATGCCAAGCGTCACATCCGGAGGAAACCAGGCACCGCTCATCACCTAGCCAATACCATCCCTACGGTGAAGCATTGTGATGGCAGCATTATGCTGTGGGGATGTTTTTCAGCGGCAGGGACTGGGAGACTAGTCAGGATCGGGGGAAAGATGAACTGAGCAAAGTACAGAGAGATCCTTGATGAAAACCTGCTCCAGAGCGTTCAGGACCTCAGACTGGGTCGAAGGTTCACCTTCCAACGGGACAACAACCCAAAGCACACAGCCAAGACAATGCAGGAGTGGCAAATCTCTGAATGTCCTTCAGTGACCCAGCCAGATCCCAGACTTGAACCTGATCAAACATCTCTGGGGAGACCTGAAAATAGCTCTGCAGAGCTTGAGAAGATATGCATAGAAGAATGGGAGAAACTTCCCAAATACAGGTGTGCCAAGCTTGCAGTGTCATACCCAAGAATCGAGGCTGTAATCACTACCAAAGGTGCTTCAACAAAGTACTGAGTAAAGGGTCTGAATACTTATGTCAATGTCATATTTCAGTTTTCTATTTTTAATACATTTGCAAAACATTTCTAAAATACTTTTCTTCGTCATTATGGGGTATTGTGTGTAAATTGAGGGGGGAAGGGATGTTATAATACATTTTAGAATAAGGCTGTAAGGTAACAAATTGTGTAAAAAGTGAAGGGGTCTGAATAATTTCTATATACATATTTTTATACACAGGCCAGCATAGTTTCAATGTGGAGCGGCTCTGTATTTATGTCCCTGTTGCTCATCCCATCACTGTCTGGTAATGGGCAGATGGTAATTTGGGCTCAGTGTCCTACTATGTGTTAATGGGCTTGCTGGGAGGCAGACGGCCATTCTGACTTGCTGTGTGTGTGTGTTACACAGATGTGTATGTCATGTGGAGCTCTGCGCTGCTTGCTCTCTCCTGTGTGGGAGTAAATCACTACTTTTTGTTACTCCTTTTTTCTTTTAAAAAGGCATTTCATTAAACTCTCCTCTGTACACACACAGGCACACACCAACACACACATGCTGCCCCTCCCACCTTCGATGCTAGGGCTAAGTCAAGCTCCATTGAAGTCATGTGGGTGGGAGGATGTTTTCTAAAGGAAAGGAGAAAAGCATTTGAACTGGAGGCAGGCCGCTACATAACTAGTGGGGAGGGTAAAGTATAGTAGCCAGACTGATGTCTGCATGCTCCTTAGTGTGGGAGTCTGCTTGTCTTCCCACAGCAGCTCATCCGCAGCATTGTGTATGAGACAACTAAACACCAAGGAAAGGCTGGGGCTAAATGTCAGGGCACTTCCATCTGGTACAAGGTTAACTGCTGAAGAAAAACAACTCTTGGCAAGATGTGAGGTTGTGTGATGAATGGAGGACTGGATCAAGAAATGGATTGCATTATAAAACAGACTCTGTTCTCTATAAAACCGCCCCCTTTCCAATACTAATTTGGTTTCTATCTTTGTTGTATTGTCAGAGAACAACCTAGGTCAACAGTTCAGGTTAATAGCTGACAATCAGTGTATATTTATTTGCAAACAAAGAGCCCATCACAGATGATTGAAGAGGACACCCTAGATAGAGTTATGTCTATGAACACACTTGAATTCTACAGTGTTTGGCTTCCTTAATGTGATAATAAAGATAGCTTTTCTGCAGCATGTAATGATGGTTATTGGAATAAAGCATGAATGGCTACAGAGAACCTCAGTGAGGTCTGCTGCTAGTTTCTCCAGTGCCATTGTCAACTGCCTCCATGAGAACAGGAGAAGGTCCCTCCTGAGATGATGTGGTGGAGGGCGTGAGAGAGCTGCTGCCAACCAATTAGGCTTGTTTCTGTCTGCTTGGTCTCTGGGGGTGGACATGCAACAGGAGAACACCTGTACCACACGCACATCTACACATACATGAACATACTCCGAAAACAGAATGTTATACAGAATAATATAGACCACTGAAAGGGTCATAACCCTTGACCCAGAGAACATAACATTTATTATGCATCCGGGTGTCTGTGTGTAGAATGGAGAAAGCTCCCCCTTGACTATTTGTATTCTGTGGTCATTCATAATGGCTCTGTCAAATGTCACGCTCAGTGTGTGTGTGTGTGACTATGAATATCCACAGTCATGTTTAAGGGTTCTCCATGATAACAGCCTACATGTCAGCCTATGGGTTCTTATCTTCTTCCCACAGTGGGTCCTACTGTATCTCCCACCAGCAAGACGTTACAAATGTACTTTTAAGAATCAATTCTCCCCGGAAGCCGAGAAACATACACTACATGACCAAAAGTATGTGGACACCTGCTCATTGGACATCTCATTCCAGAGTCATGGGCATTAATATGGAGTTGGTCCCTCCTTTTGCAGCTATAACAACTCTTCTGGGAAGGCTTTCCACTAGATGTTGGAACATTGCTGTGGGGACTTGCTTCCATTCAGCCACTAGAGCATTAGTGAGGTCGGGCACTGATGTTAGGCGAGAAGGCTGACTCGCAGTCAGATTTCAATTCATCCCAAAGGTGTTTGATGGGGTTGAGGTTCAGGGCTCTGTGCAGGCCAGTCAAGTTCTTCCACACTGATCTCGAGTAACCATTTCTGTATGGACTTCACTTTGTGCATGTGGGCATTGTCATGCTGAAACAGGAAAAGGCCTTCTCCAAACTATTGCCACAAAGTTGGAGGCAAAAAATAGTCTAGAATGCCATTGTATGCTGTAGCGTTAAGATTTCCCTTCACTGGAACTAAGGGGCCTAGACCATGAAAAACATCCCTAGTCCATTATTCCTCCTCCGCCAAACTTTACAGTTGACACTATGCATTGGGGCAGGTAGCGTTCTCCTGGCATCAGCAAACCCAGATTCGTCCATCGGACTGCCAGATGGTGAAGTGTGATTTATCACTCCAGAGAACCCGTTTCCACTGCCCCAGAATCCAATGGCGGCGAGCTTTACACCACTCCAGACGTCACTTGGCATTGCGGTGGTGATCTTGGGCTTGTGTGCGGCTGCTCGGCCATGGAAACCCATTTCATGAGATCCCAACGAACAGTTATTGTGCTGACATTGGTTCCAGAGGCAGTTTGGAACTCGGTAGTGAGTGTTGCAACTGAGGACAGACGATTTTTGCGCGCTGTGTGCTCCAGCACTCGCCAGTCCTATTCTGTGAGCTTGTGTGGCCTACCACTTTACGTCTGAGCCATTGTTGCTCTAAAACGTTTTCACTTCACAATAACAGTTAACCGGGGCAGCTCTAGAGGGCAGAAATTTGATGAACTGACTTGTTGGGAAAGGTGGTATCCTATGACGGTGCCACATTGGAAGTCACTGAGTTCTACAGCAAGGCCATCCTTCTGCCAATGTTAGTCTATGGATTGCATGGCTGCGCAATGTTTGTCTATGGAGATTGCATGGCTGTGTGCTAGGTTTGATACACCTGTCAGGAACAGGTGTGGCTGAAATAGCCAAATCCACTAATTTGAAGAGGTGTCCACAACATTTGCATATAATGTCTAAGTTGTTCATGAAGTTCGAATATACAGTGTGTCTTTATCTGTGCTAGAATAGTCTGAGATGTTAAGTTGGACTCTATTTTGGAATGGAGATGGGGTATGCAGCCCTGTCGTTCCCAGCTCTCTGGAGTTGGTACTATTGGCCTGCTTGAGTAGTGTTAATATAGAGCTGAGGAAGAAGAAGTGCTTTGTGGATCTCTTTGTAGCTTATACAGTAAGTGTCTATATAGCAAAACCAAATGATTTGGTCAGCTTTGAAACAGATTCTTCCCCTTCGGAGATCCTTCTGTTTAGTCAGGGAAGTGTGTGTGTGTGTGTGTGTGTGTGTGTGTGTGTGTGTGTGTGTGTGTGTGTGTGTGTGTGTGTGTGTGTGTGTGTGTGTGTGTGTGTGTGTGTGTGTGTGTGTGTGTGTGTGTGTGTGTGTGTGTGTACTATTCCACTGACATCTACTCTTTATCAGTACATTTGCATTCCTGTACCAGTCCTTCTGTGTCGGAGCCAGGATGGAATTACTTCTATTGTTGGTCTTTCTGTTTGTGTGTGTGCTGTTCTTATTTAGTCTGTCTGTGTCAGTCTATACTTTTAAGGTTTGTGCTTTGTATTATTTGTGTATTCCCGATATAGTCGCTGAACATTGAACACTTCCTCGTTGGTAATGGACTTGTTCAGTGCTGCCAAACATTGTCTCCATCATTACCAGCTCTCCTGAGTCTAATTATTGTGCATTTGAGAATATGTCAAAAGCACCCTGTCTGTTACACAATGAACAAACTAGACTGTAGTGTAGGCATTATAATCACCATTTTTTTTCCATGTTTCTAAAACAATGAAATCTCTCGAGTGAATGAGAAAGTGCCCATTGCTTTCAGACAGCAGTTTGGAGTCAAGCTTCTCACTTGTTTATAGGCACGGCATGGCTTTCACCTCTATAAGTGATTATTAAATAGTTTGACAACACTGTTTGTAAGCTTTCAAATGACATCAAACCCAGCTGTTTATCTTTTTTCAGTGATGAAAACATGGATGTCTCATGGTAGGGTGGGTATGCAAAAAGGGTCAACTTTGAGCACCTTTTATCTCCTGAATGTTTTGGCAATTATGTCAAGCAAGTCACTTTCTGACCACTCCTACCATGGGCAAACATGCATGGAAGGTTTCGTTCCAATCAAAAGTGGGGCCGTCAGAAAGTTCTAGAATTACCCTTATGCCAAAATGCTCAGTCTGTCAGCTCCACGTTTTACATTATTGAGATTAGAAAACTTGAAATGTACCACTCTGACTTGCTGATCAATCCTCTCTCATCATCCACAGAACAGATATCTGGTTCATCTGTATTGGTGTGATCACAGTGCTGCTCCCATTGTTCCTCTCCTACATCTCCCATAACCGCTCTCTCTAACGCATGATGAGAGCTTGCCTATCAGCACAGCAATTCCAGAACAGAATCACTGATAGACTGGTTATGCGAACATTAAAGAGGAGATATTCAAAGTGGAGCTCTAACCTGGTCAGACTTTATTTACATCCCGATTACACATACTTACTAGAGAATATCATGGTGACAGGTGGTACTTTTTGAATCTGATTTGAAATCATTACAAATGGTATCATGTGCACATTTTTGAATGAATCACCAAGGAACTGATAGGTATTTATTAGGCAAGGATAATGTCATTGAATTGTGATCATGTCGTTTGAAATACTGACTCCTTCTTGATTTTCTCCCTCGAGGTGGAGCGGATCATGGACAAGCGGCGCAACAAGAAGGGCAAGTGGGAGTACCTGATCCGGTGGAAGGGTTACGGCAGCAAGGAGGACACCTGGGAGCCCGAGCACCACCTGCTGCACTGTGAGGAGTTCATCCACGGCCTGCATCTGCACACCCAACACAAACAACCCAAACCCCCCAAGCTGCCCCCCGGGACGGCTGGGGGACCAGGGAGGCCAGGAGGGCCACCAGGGGGAGTTGGACCACACCTCCTATCCGCCCGTCCTCCTGCCCCAGACACCCCGAGAGCACGAGCAGAGGCACGTAAGAAGAAAAGGACTGGTGTTAGTCCAGGGGCCGGGGTTAATCCTGGGGCAGGAGTAAGGGAGGGCGTGGGTTTGGGGGTTGGTACTGGAGCTTCTCAGAAGCAGAAGAAGGTGAGCGGAGGAGGAGGAGGGGGTGGGAAGCGTGTCTCTCCACACAGGATGACCAAAGCTATGCCGTACAAGGCTGCTCCGGGGGGACTGCAGTTTGTGCCCCCGGTAAGGGCCCCTCATAACGGACTACAGAACGGAGAGATGGACCCTGTCCTGTACAGGGCAGCAGCCAGGACACACAGACTGACCCATGACACGGTAGAGAGGGTGATGGGGGGTGTGGAGACCACCAGGACACCACTGGTCAATGAACTAGGTAAGTGCCGCGCTCTGAATGGTATATATACACCTTATTATAGATAGCAGGGTCATGAGTTTGTCCTGGACAAGTGACCTGGCCAGAAAACATTTGTGCCCCTAGCCATTGATTGAATGAACATGTGCAGTGATCTCTAGGATGTCTAGTAGGATTGATAGACAGAGGGATAGACGGAACATTTACATCACAGCTTGAGGTGATGCTGGTCTTGCCAATATGCCAGCCAACGTTAGCTTACATATTAACCCAGTGGAAATTACATTGTTATATTGTTGTTGTCATTTTTCATTTTCACTCAATTCCGATTCAATATAGTTTTGTTCTCTATTGAATTACAGTGATTCTAGCGGGATGGGAATATTCATTTGAAATGGAAACACGTTGTATCCTGGACAGTTAGCTACATGCCATAGTGGATTTGGTAAACCAGGTTGTATTTCTGCATTGTACCAGATGTAGATGAGACAGCCAGAGGATGCCTCCGTAACCTATAGTTGAATGCATGCTCTGAGGTCCTTATGGTTCAGCATTGTACTACTGAGAGTGGTGATAAGGACAGTGAATTTCACTCCCGGGTCACAGTCCAAGACTAGCCTCATTGAGTTAATGATTATATTTATAAAGTCCTTTCCACCTCTGCCAGGGTCAAATCACAATGTGTGGAGGCTGTTTGTCATCACATTGATAGTTAGATTCTTCTACATTTGTCTGGATAGACTGGACGTTTGTCAGTGGTAGTATTTTATGATTTTGTTTTAGTCCAATACTCAAGCAAATCAGTGCCAGGTGGCAAATTTAACACATTACAGCATACTGATGATATACTGAAAGCAGTTAATGGTCACATTACCACAACGTGTTACACTTTACATCACAGTACTATTGTACACCTCATATTTATGTTAGGTGTGAATCATGTTCTGTAAAGCATTTTATTGTTGCTGTTAGTTCTCTATTAGCACTCAGGATAAGCTGGAGCCCTTTGCCACGGTAGAGCTGTAAAGAGGTTGAATAATGTTTGCTTATCTGACTAGAACAAGACATGGAAAGTCACTCCATTGATCAAATCAAATGTATTTATATAGCCCTTCGTACATCAGCTGATATCTCAAAGTGCTGTACAGAAACCCAGCCTAAAACCCCAAACAGCAAGCAATGCAGGTGTAGAAGTGCAGTGGCTAGGAAAAACTCCCTAGAAAGGCCTAAACCTAGGAAGAAACCTAGAGAGGAACCAGGCTATGAGGGGTGGACCAGTCCTCTTCTGGCTGTGCCGGGTGGAGATTATAACAGAACATGGCCAAGATGTTCAAATGTTCATAAATGACCAGCATGGTCAAATAATAATGAACACAGTAGTTGTCGAGGGTGCAGCAAATCAGCACCTCAGGAGTAAATGTCAGTTGGCTTTTCATGGCCGATCATTAAGAGTATCTCTACCACTCCTGCTGTCTCTAGAGAGTTGAAAACAGCATGTCTGGGACAGGTAACACGTCCGGTGAACAGGTCAGGATTCCATAGCCGCAGGCAGAACAGTTGAAACTGGAGCAGCAGCACGGCGAGGTGGACTGGGGACAGCAAGGACTCATCATGCCAGGTAGTCCTGAGGCATGGTCCTAGGGCTCAGGTCCTCCGAGAGAAAGAGAGAATTAGAGAGAGCATACTTAAATTCACACAGGACACCGGATAAGACAGGAGAAGTACTCCAGATATAACAAAATGACCTTAGCCCCCCAACACATAAACTACTGCAGCATAAACACTGGAGGCTAAGACAGGAGGGGTCAGGAGACACTGTGGCCCCAGGAAGGATATAACCCCACCCATTTTGCCAAAGCACAGCCCCCACACCACTAGCGGGATATCTTCAACCACCAACTTACCATCCTGAAACAAGGCCGAGTATAGCCCACAAAGATCTCCGCCATGGCACAACCCAAGAGGGGCGACAACCCAGACAGGAAGATCACATCAGTGACTCAACCCACTTAAGTGACTCACCCCTCCTAGGGAGGGCATGAAAGAGCACCAGTAAGCCAGTGACTCAGCCCCTGTAATAGGGTTAGAGGCAGAGAATCCCTGTGGAGACAGGGGAACCGGCCAGGCAGAGACAGCAAGGGCGGTTCGTTGCTCCAGTGCCTTTCCGTTCACCTTCACACTCCTTGGCCAGACTACACTCAATCATATGACCCACTGAAGAGATGAGTCTTCAGTAAAGACTTAAAGGTTGAGACTGAGTCTGCGTCTCTCACATGGTTAGGCAGACCATTCCATAAAAATGGAGCTCTATAGGAGAAAACCCTGCCTCCATCTGTTTGCTTAGAAATTCTAGGGACAATTAGGAGGCCTGCGTCTTGTGACTGTAGCGTACGTCTAGGTATGTACGGCAGGACCAAATCAGAAAGATAGGTAGGAGCAAGCCCATGTAATGCTTTGTAGGTTAGCAGTAAAACCTTGAAATCAGCCCTTGCCTTAACAGGAGGAAGCCAGTCTAGGGAGGCTAGCACTGGAGTAATATGATCACATTTGTGGGGTTCTAGTCAGGATTCTAGCAGCCGTATTTAGCACTAACTGAAGTTTATTTAGTGCTTTATCCAGGTAGCCGGAAAGTTGAGCATTGCAGTAGTCTAACCTAGAAGTAACAGAAGCATGCATTCATTTTTCTGCATCGTTTTTGGACAGAAAGTTTCTGATTTTTGTAATGTTGCGTAGATGGAATAAAGCTGTCCTTGAAACAGTCTTGATGTGTTCGTCAAAAGAGAGATCAGGGTCCAGATTAACGCAGAGGTCCTTCACAGTTTTATTTGAGACGACTGTACAACCGTCAATATTAATTGTCAGATTCAACAAAAGATCTCTTTGTTTCTTGGGACCTAGAACAAACATCTCTGTTTTGTCCGAGTTTAAAAGTAGAAAGTTTGCAGCCATCCACTTCCTTATGTCTGAAACACATGCTTCTAGCGAGGGTGATTTTAGGGCTTCACCATGTTTCATTGAAATGTACAGCTGTGTGTCATCCGCATAGCAGTGAAAGTTAACATTGTGTTTTCGAATGACACCAAGAGGTAAAATATATAGTGAAAACAATCGTGGTCCTAAAACGGAACCTTGAGGAACACCGAAATTTACAGTTGATATGTCAGAGGATAAACCATTCACAGAGACAAACTGATATCTTTCCGACAGATAAGATCTAAACCAGGCCAGAACTTGTCAGTGTAGACCAATTTGGGTTTCCAATCTCTCCAAAAGAATGTGGTGATCGATGGTATCAAAAGCAGCACTTAAAGTCTAGGAGCACGAGGACAGATGCAGAGCCTTGGTCTGATGCCATTAAATTGTCATTTAGCACCTTCACAGGTGCAGTCTCAGTGCTATGATGGGATCTAAAACCAGACTGAAGCATTTCGTATACATTGTTTATACTAGGGTAGCCTAGTGGTTAGAGCGTTGGACTAGTAACCGAAAGGTTGCAAGTTCAAATCCCCAAGCGGACAAGTTACAAATCTGTCGTTTTGCCCCTGAACAGGCAGTTAACCCACTGTTCCTAGGCCGTCATTGAAAATAAGAATTTGTTCTTAACTAAAGCAACAGCTTTTTCAAAGAAAATTGAGAGGAATGGAAGATTCGATTTGCGTCAAACATACGAAGAAAAGCAAAAAGCAGGCATGCTTGTATTACACTTGAACAGTGATTTTTGCAGGGCACATATTTGTCTGAAACCCTTGTAAAAAGCATAAAAAAATCTGTGTTTCCACAGAAACCCGTTGTGTCTTTCCACAGATGATTATTGTTTTCCAATCCAGAGTCACTTAGATCCCAGCTGAAAGACACAGCAATGGGCTCATAAATGTGACCTGTTTCAGGAAGCTAGGCTTATGTCATACCTCACTACTTCACAGGAGAGGCATTTGAATGTAATCATTTTATTTTTATAAAATTCCTTTTTTGACAGAAATGCCTTCTGGATTATGTGATCTTTCATGTGTCTTAATAACAAACTTGTAAGCCATGTGTAGATAGAAATACAATAGCTAAATTACGAGCCTAGTTGGTTTAGCCACAGAAAAAGGCAGGAACCTGCCCGCTAGCCATGATTGGCTGAGATAATGGCTGGGCTTGACATGCCGAGAGATGAGTTTGGATTGGTCTGCCATGGAGCATGCTTCTGTCTATAACATGAGCTGCTCAGTATGTGAAGATAATCCTTGGAAAACTGAAAAAGTGTTGCTACTAGAAGTCGACCTATTAATTAGGGCCGATTTTTTTAATTAGGGCTGATTTCAAGTTTTCATAACAATCGGTAATCTGCATTTTTCGACGCCGATTATGGCCGATTACATTGCAATCCACGAGGAGACTGTGTGGCAGGTACCTATTACGCGAGTGCAGCAAGAAGCCACGGTAAGTTGTTAGCTAGCATTAAACTTATCTTATAAAAAACAATCAATCTTAGCATAATCACTAGTTAACTACACATGGTTGATGATATTACTAGCTTGTCTTGCATTGCATATAATCAATGCGTTGCCTGTTAATTTATCATCGAATCACAGCCTTCTTCAACTTCGCCAAAAGGGTGACAATTTAACAAAAGAGCATTCGTGAAAAAAGCACAATCGTTAAACAAATGTACCTAACCATAAACATCAATTCCTTTCTTAAACTCAATTCACAAGTATATATTTTTTAAACCTGCATATTTAGTTAAAAGAAATTCATGTTAGCCAGTTAATATTAACTAGGGAAAATGTGTCACTTCTCTTGCGATCAATAAAAGCAGCGTCAGGGTATATGCAGCAGTTTGGGCCGCCTGGCTCCATAATTATGACATAACATTAAAGGTTCTGCAATGTAACAGCAATATTTAGATGGTTCCGTATTTCACTGAAAGAATAAACATTTTGTTTTCAAAATGATAGTTTCTGGATTTGACCATATTAACGACCTAAGGCTCGTATTTCTGTGTGTTTATTATATTATAATTAAGTCTATGATTTGATATTTGATAGAGCAGTCTGACTGACCGTTGGAAGGCAGCAGCATGCTCGTAAGCATTCATTCAAACTAGAGGTCGACCGATTAATCGGAATGGCCAATTAGTTAGGGCCGATTTCAAGTTTTCATAACGGTCGGTAATCGGCATTCTTGGACAACGATTGTGGCCGATTACATTGTACTCCACGAGGAGACTGCGTGGCAGGCTGACTACCTGTTATGCGAGTGTAGCAAGCAGCCAAGGTAAGGTGCTAGCTAGCATTAAACTTATCTTATAAAAACAATCAATCTTCACATAATCACTAGTTAACTACACATGGTTGATGATATTACTGGTTTATCTAGCTTGTCTTGGGTTGCATATAATCGATGCAGTGCCTGTTAATTTATCATTGAATCACAGCTTACTTCGCCGAACGGTGATTTAACCTTCCTGGGATATGTGGGATGCTAGCGTCCCACCTGGCCAAAAGCCAGTGAAAATGCAGTGCGCCAAATTCAAATAAATTACGATAAATATCAAACTTTCATGAAATCACACATGTAAGAACCCAATTAAAGCTATACGTGAATCCAGCCAACATGTCAGATTTCAAAAAGGCTTTCCGGCGAAAGCAAACGATTCTGTTATCTGAGGGTAGCACCTCCGTAAACAAAGACAGAAAACATATTTCAACCCTGCAGGCGCGACACAAAACTCAGAAATAAAAATATAAATCATGTTATACTCACAGATATGATTCAAACAGTTTTAGAAACTTCAGAGTGTTTTCTATCCAAATATACTAATAATATGCATATCTTATCTTCTGGGGATGAGTAGCAGGCAGTTGAATTTGGGCATGCATTTCATCCCCCTTTCACCAAGAAGTTAACAAGCGCATTCGTGAAAAAAGCATTGTCGTTGCACCAATGTGTACCTAACCATAAACATCAATGCCTTTCTTAAAATCAATACACTAGCATATATTTTTAAACCTGCATATTTAGTTAATATTGCCTGCTGACATTATATTGCCTGCTGACATTATTTTAGCTAGGGTAATTGTGTCACTTCTCTTGCGTTCTGTGCAAGCAGAGTCAGGGTATATGCAGCAGTTTGGGCCGCCTGGCTCATTGCGAACTGTGTGAAGACCATTTCTTCCGAACAAACACCGGAATTAATTTGCCATAATTGTACATAATTATGACATAACATTGAAGGTTGTGCAATGTAACAGCAATATTTAGACTTGGGGATGCCACCCATTAGATAAAATATGGAACGGTTCCGTATTTCACTGAAAGAATAAACGTTTTGTTTTCGAAATGATAGTTTCCAGATTTGACCATATTAATGACCTAAGGCTCGTATTTCTGTGTGTTATTATAATTAGTCTATGATTTGATAAAGCAGTCTGACTGAGTGGTGGTAGGCAGCAGGAGGCTCGTAAGCATTAATTCAAACAGCACTTTCCTGCATTTGCCAGCAGCTCTTTGCTGAGCTTCAGGCATTGCACTGTTTATGACTTCAAGCCTATAAATTCCAGAGATTAGGCTGGCAATACTAAAGTACCTATTAGAACATCCAATAGTCAAAGGTATATGAAATACAAATAGTATAGAGAGAAATAGTCCTATAATAACTACAACCTAAAACTTCTTACCTGGGAATATTGACGACTCATGTTAAAAGGAACCACCAGCTTTCATATGTTCTCATGTTCTGAGCAAGGAACTTAAACGTTAGCTTTTTTATATGGCACATATTGCACTTTTACTTTCTTCAACACTGTTTTTGTATTATTTAACCAAATTGAACATTTTTCATTATTTATTTGAGACTAAATTGATGTTATTTATGTATTATATTAAGTTAAAATAAAAGTGTTAGTTCAGTATTGTTGTAATTGTCATTATTGTTATAAATAGATATATATAAAAATCGTCCGATTTAATCGGTTTCAGCTTTTTTTGGTCCTCTAATTATCGGTATCGGCGTTGAAAATCATAATCGGTCGACCTCTAATTGCTACTGCTCAAAACAACATTTCTGCCCTGAATCTATCAAGTGCTATCGACAAAGATCAGTGGGAAAAAGTTGTGATGGACTACTTCAAATCAAATCAAATCAAATTTTATTTGTCACATACACATGGTTAGCAGATGTTAATGCGAGTGTAGCGAAATGCTTGTGCTTCTAGTTCCGACAATGCAGTAATAACCAACAAGTAATCTAACTAACAATTCCTAATCTACTGTCTTATACACAGTGTAAGGGGATAAAGAATATGTACATAAGGATATATGAATGAGTGATGGTACAGAGCAGCATAGGCAAGATACAGTAGATGGTATCGAGTACAGTATATACATGTGAGATGAGTATGTAAACAAAGTGGCATAGTTAAAGTGGCTAGTGATACATGTATTACATAAGGATGCAGTCGATGATATAGAGTACAGTATATACGTATGCATATGAGATGAATAATGTAGGGTAAGTAACATTATATAAGGTAGCATTGTTTAAAGTGGCTAGTGATATATTTACATCATTTCCCATCAATTCCCATTATTAAAGTGGCTGGAGCTGAGTCAGTGTCAGTGTGTAGGCAGCAGCCACTCAATGTTAGTGGTGGCTGTTTAACAGTCTGATGGCCTTGAGATAGAAGCTGTTTTTCAGTCTCTCGGTCCCAGCTTTGATGCACCTGTACTGACCTCGCCTTCTGGATGATAGCGGGGTGAACAGGCAGTGGCTTGGGTGGTAGATGTCCTTGATGATCTTTATGGCCTTCCTGTAACATCGGGTGGTGTAGGTGTCCTGGAGGGCAGGTAGTTTGCCCCGATGATGCGTTGTGCAGACCTCACTACCCTCTGGAGAGCCTTACGGTTGAGGGCGGAGCAGTTGCTGTACCAGGCGGTGATACAGCCCGCCAGGATGCTCTCGATTGTGCATCTGTAGAAGTTTGTGAGTGCTTTTGGTGACAAGCCGAATTTCTTCAGCCTCCTGAGGTTGAAGAGGCGCTGCTGCGCCTTCTTCACGATGCTGTCTGTGTGAGTGGACCAATTCAGTTTGTCTGTGATATGTATGCCGAGGAACTTAAAACTTGCTACTCTCTCCACTACTGTTCCATCGATGTGGATAGGGGGGTGTTCCCTCTGCTGTTTCCTGAAGTCCACAATCATCTCCTTAGTTTTGTTGACGTTGAGTGTGAGGTTATTTTCCTGACACCACACTCCGAGGGCCCTCACCTCCTCCCTGTAGGCCGTCTCGTCATTGTTGGTAATCAAGCCTACCACTGTTGTGTCGTCCGCAAACTTGATGATTGAGTTGGAGGCGTGCGTGGCCACGCAGTTGTGGGTGAACAGGGAGTACAGGAGAGGGCTCAGAACGCACCCTTGTGGGGCCCCAGTGTTGAGGATCAGCGGGGAGGAGATGTTGTTACCTACCCTCACCACCTGGGGCGGCCCGTCAGGAAGTCCAGTACCCAGTTGCACAGGGCGGGGTCGAGACCCAGGGTCTCGAGCTTGATGACGAGCTTGGAGGGTACTATGGTGTTGAATGCCGAGCTGTAGTCGATGAACAGCATTCTCACATAGGTATTCCTCTTGTCCAGATGGGTTAGGGCAGTGTGCAGTGTGGTTGAGATTGCATCGTCTGTGGACCTATTTGAGCGGTAAGCAAATTGGAGTGGGTCTAGGGTGTCAGGTAGGGTGGAGGTGATATGGTCCTTGACTAGTCTCTCAAAGCACTTCATGATGACGGAAGTGAGAGCTACGGGGCGGGGCGGTAGTCGTTTAGCTCAGTTACCTTAGCTTTCTTGGGAACAGGAACGATGGTGGCCCTCTTGAAGCATGTGGAAACAGCAGACTGGTATAGGGATTGATTGAATATGTCCGTAAACACACCAGCCAGCTGGTCTGCGCATGCTCTGAGGGCGCGGCTGGGGATGCCGTCTGGGCCTGCAGCCTTGCGAGGGTTAACACGTTTAAATGTTTTACTCACCTCGGCTGCAGTGAAGGAGAGACCGCATTTTTCCGTTGCAGGCAGTGTCAGTGGCACTGTATTGTCCTCAGTGGCACTGTATTGTACTTTCTGCACACGGTCAGTGTGAACTGGAGTGACTTGACACAACGCGGACCAAATGAGTTGTACAAACAAAACAGAAACACAGGACAACTTATTTAGTCAGCTGAAGGGATTCCCAGAATGCTTTGAAGAATTCATCCATGTTTACGGGTAAGAGTCTAGCTACATTTTCAGATATTATACTTTTCTAATTTTGTCAAAAAAGTTGTTTTCATTGCAAGTGAACTGTTAGCTAGCGAACATTAGCTTGCTGGCTCGCTGGCTAATGTTGCGTGTATGATCTGTGTAGTAATATTATTTGTATCTCAGAAAGCGTTTTGCATTGCTAGTTATAGCCTAATGTTAGCTAAATAGCTAACAATGAACCTAACGTGAACTAACTCACTTTTGTACATTGCGCTGTCCGTACAATTTACCTTATTTTAACGCCCCAAAAAACGTAATACTTCCAGATCAACTGTAATACCAATACCATTGTAAAGAACAACTTCTCCCCTTTCCAACAAAATCAATGACGAGACTTTCATGATGCCCATCTCAGCATGATTCAAGAAGGCAATGAGCTCCGTCTGTTTATAAAAAAGGGGCGGGTGGGGAAGCGAAACCTGCTGCGTGATAGTGAGAAGGTGAGATGTCGTGTGGGGAAACGGCTTTTTTCACTTGATCTGTCCAACTTATCACCTTATCACCTCTAAAATGTAAATAAAACACTATGAAGAGTTTATATAATGTGTCATTACATACCTATTCGAAGGTTTGGGGCGATTTTGAATCGGGTTTGATAGCTTGCAGTGATGATGCAAAAATTGACTAGGTATTCCCCTTACCCTGTCCCTGTCCCTTTCTTGTTTTTAAATGGTGAGGGAAGTGCTACACCTGGTGGAGAGATGGTGTAAGACAGAATTAGTTGCTTTATGTGTGCTGTACGTTATGTCATGACACGTCACAATTTAACGTACAGCGTCGGAGGGGTCAGTTTTTAAAAACTTTTCTCTATAGAGTCATTACCATGTCAATCGACGCTTGAATAGAAATGCAGTTCACACCCCAGATTTTGATGTCAACACAGTTACTACAGTCCCATTAGTTTTCATTGCAGCCTTGTTTGAATGTCGTGGTTGCACAAATTTGTACGGAATAGGGTTAGTCACCATTAGTTTAGCTTTAGCTACGTGCAGAGGTTAAAGCATTTCTTTCACATAACCCATCAATTTAGGTGTGTCTCGGTAAGCATCATCTAATAATTATAACATATTTATACAACATTTTTATCTGAACACTTTCTGTTTTGAAATTGCTACTATGCAAATATACAAGTAACCATTTCACTGTACTGTTTACACCTTTGTGTTTGATATTGTGTGTGTTTACCAAAGACGGTAATGTGAACAACAACATGACCTGCACCAAAGGCAGATTAGTATATAGGCAAAGGACTACATAGTGTATTGTTACCTGGAGTTTTTCCTTATTGTAAGCTACTACATTCACCACTTTTAGTCTTGAAATCTTTGGGTCTCTACTACAATACCTTACTCACTCTGTTTAGCACATGGCCTCGCATGTGAATCTCTAAAGAGATGGGCGGGGCTAAAGGTTAAGAGGGTGTGAACGATGATGAATAGGTGTAGACAAAGAAGAGCTCTACAGAAGGTGTACCAAAACATTCAAGGGACATTTCCTCAAAAAGTGAGGTTACAAGTTTAACTTTCAAAGCAGAATAACGTTCCGGTTGTTCCTCATCTGCAGTGTATGTACCATTTTGTAGCTGTGAATCACTACTTTTGTCCAACGTAAAAAACACCATTTCAAATTTTGCCACATAAGATCGAGGTGGTCGGTCACAAATTAGCTCCAGTCCCTTATGCTTTGCATTATCGTCTCTACCTCTGTCTATCGTGAAAGCAGGACAGGGTTGACGTTTTAATGTCATCAATCTATATACTTCCACTATACGGATTCATTAGTGTCACTTTGCCTTCATAGAAACATTTGCCTCAATATGGTCCCATCGCAACGAGTGTAATAGTTTATTGGTGGAGTTATAACCTATAATGTCTAAGATAACCGAGGAGAAATGTCTGTCACGCTTACAGCTAGCCTTGGAGTCTAACATCTGGCTGGGGTCTGGGGACTCTGAAAGGCCTACCTACCCCTGAGGGATCAAGCCAAGGTTTGAACACGGTTTGCCAGCATTTACACTAGCTGTCACAACTTCCGCCGAAGTTGGTCCCTCTCCTTGTTCGGGCGGCGTTCGGCGGTCGACGTCACCGATCCATTGCCGATCCACTTTTGATTTTCCATTGGTTTTGTCTGGTCTTCCATCACACCTGGTTCCAATTCCATCAATTACATGTTGTGTATTTAACCCTCTATTCCCCCCATGTCCTTGTCCGTAATTGTTTTTTGTAGTGCTTGTGCATGGTATGCTGGTGATTACAGGGTTTTGTTTGACCCATTTCATGTATTGTTCTGTTGACGGTGGTTTATGTTGATTAAATGACACCGTTGTAATCAGTTTTCGCTCTCCTGCGCCTGACTTCTCTGCCGCCAGTACACACCTCATTACACTAGCTCTTTTTCCCATGGTCAAATCAGATCATAGAATAGTTGTGCTGAAACATTTGTTGTGATAAAATATATTTGTAGGAATAGAATAAATGATCATTGTAGTTGCTAATCTCTCAATGGGTCAAGTTGTGTTTGCCTTGGTCAGTAACTAAATGTTGGTCCCTGTTTGGTCTTCTGTGATCAGCAGTGCTCAGTAATTGTTCTATGTAGACCTGTAAACAAAATTACTCACATTGTCTCTCTCTTGAGGATCATGGTCTTTAATTTGAATGTTGTCACAGCCATAGTTTAGCCCAGACTGGGGCCTTGGTGTGAATCCATTCTCTCTGCTCATTTGCAGTCATTCCTCTTTCATTGACTTAGAATCGAGATGGGGTCTGATTCAATAGTTATGATACGTTGACAAGGGAGCAGCATGCAAAATGGGGATGTTGCCTGATGACAAAGAAAATTGATATAGCCTTCTCACTCTTTCAAGGGAGTATTTTAAGAAAGAGTCAGAATAGACATGCAAACAGAACAATATAGATGATAGAGGTCAACCGATTATGATTTTTCAATACCGATACCGATTATTGGAGGGCCAAAAAAGCTGATACCGATTAATCGGCCGATTAAAAAAAATACATCTTTTGTTTAATGTATTTGTAATAATGATAATTATAATTACAACAATACTGAATGAACACTTATTTTAATTTAATATAATACATCAATAAAATCAATTTAGCCTCAAGTTGATAATGAAACATGTTCAATTTGGTTTAAATAATGCAAAAACAAAGTGTTGGACAAGAACGTAAAAGTGCAATATGTGCCATGTAAGAAAGATAACGTTTCACTTCCTTGCTCAGAACATGAGAACATATGAAAGCTGGTGGTTCCTTTTAACATGAGTCTTCAATATTCCCAGGTAAGAAGTTTTAGATTGTAGTTATTATAGAACTATTTCCCTCTATACCATTTGTATTTCATTAACCTTTGACTATTGGATGTTCTTATAGGCACTTTAGTATTGCCAGTGTAACAGTATAGCTTCCTTCCGTCTCCTCGCTCCTCCCTTTGCTCGAACCAGCAACACAACGACAACAGCCACCACATCGAAGCAGCGTTACCCATGCAGAGCAAGGGAAACAACCACCCCAAGGCTCAGAGCGAGTGAAGTTTGAAATGCTATTTGCGCGCGCTAACTAGGCAGCCATTTCACTTTGTAAAGCTTTCTGAGATACGGTCACACCAGCCTCATCTCGGGAGTTGATAGGTTTGAAGTCATAAACAGCGCAATGCTTGACGCACAACAAAGAGCTGCTGGCAAAACGCACAAAAGTGCTGTTTAAATGAATGTTTACGCGCCTGCTTCTGCCTACCACCGCTCAGTCAGATACTTAGATACTTGTATGCTCAGTCATATTGTATGCAACGCAGGACACACTAGATAATATCTAGTAATATCATCAACCATGTGTAGTTAACTAGTGATTATGATTGATTGTTTTTTATAAGATAAGTTTAATGCTAGCTAGCAACTTACCTTGGCTTACTGCATTTGCGTAACATGCAGTCTCCTTGTGGAGTGCAACGAGAGAGAGGCAGGTCGTTATTGCGTTGGACTAGTTAACTGTAAGGTTGCAAGATTGAATACCCCGAGCTGACAAGGTGAAAATCTGTCTTTCTGCCCCTGAACGACGCAGTTAACCCTACCGTTCCTAGGCCGTCATTGAAAATAAGAATGTATTCTTAACTGACTTGCCTAGTTAAATAAAGATTAAATAAAGTTGTAAAAAAAATTAAAAATAAACGGCAAATCGGCGCTCAAAAATACGGATTTCCGATTGTTTATGAAAACTTGAAATCGCCCCTAATTAATCGGCCATTCCGATTAATCGGTCGACCTCTAATAGATGACCAAGTTTTTTTGCTTTGATATCAGTAATGCACATCCCAGCTCAACAGAAGTTAAATATTAAAATATGATTTGCATGTCTATTGTGTCACAAGCTGAGCTGGCACTTTCAGTACTACTATGTGCACAAAAGCTGTCTCTGAATAAGTCTTCCAGTGAAGAGGCTCAACCCCTTGAGATTAGAGGTCGGAATGGCCGATTTAATTAGGGCCGATTTCAAGTTTTCATAACAGTCGGTAATCAGCATTTTTGGACACTGATTATGGCCGATGATATTGCAATCCATGAGGAGACTGCGTGGCAGGCTGACTACCTGTTATGCAAGTACAGCAAGGAGCCACGGTAAGGTGCTAGCTAGCATTAAACTTATCTTGTAAAAAACAATCAATCGTAACGTAATCACTAGTTAATTACACATGGTTGATGATTTTACTAGTTTATCTGGCTTGTCATGTTTGTCATATTTTTAAACCTGCATATTTAGTTAATATTGCCTGCTGACATGAATTTCTTTTAACTAGGGAAATTGTGTCACTTCTCTTGCGTTCTGTGCAACAGAGTCAGGGTAGATGCAGCAGTTTGGGCCGCCTGGCTCGTTGCGAACTGTGTGAAGACTATTTCTTCCTAACAAAGACAGCCAACTTTGCCAACGGGGGATGATTTAAAAAAAGTGCATTTGCGAAAAATGCACAATTGTTGCACGAATGTACCTAACCATAAACATTGATGCCTTTCTTAAAATCAATACACAGAAGTATTTTTTTAAACCTCCATATTTAGTTAAAAGAAATTCAGGATAGCAGGCAATTGTGTCACTTCTCTGCATTCATTGCACGCAGAGTCAGGGTATATGCAGCAGTTTGGGCCGCCTGGCTCTTTGCGAACTAATTTGCCAGAATTTTACTTAATTATGACATAGATTGCACAACCTTCAATGTTAACAGCAATATTTAGACTTATGGATGCCAGCCTTTAGATTAAATACAGAACGGTTCCGTATTTCACTGAAAGAATAAACATTTTGTTTTCAAAATGATCGTTTCCGGATTTGACAATATTAATGACCGAATGCTCGGATTTCTGTGTGTTTATTATATTATAATTAAGTCTATGATTTGATAGAGCAGTCTGACTGAGCGATGGTAGGCAGCAGCAGGCTCGTAAGCATTCATTCAAACAGCACTTTTGTGCGTTTTGCCAGCAGCTCTTCACAATGCTTCAAGCATTGCGCTGTTTATGTCTTCAAGCCTATCAACTCCCGAGATAGGCTGGCAATACTAAAGTACCTATTAGAACATCCAATACTCAAAGGTATATGAAATACAAATGGTAGAGAGAGAAATAGTCCTATAATAACTACATCCTAAAACTTCTCACCTTGGAATATTGACGACTCATGTTAAAAGGAACCACCAGCTTTCATATGTTCTGAGCAAGGAACTTAAACGTTAGCTTTCTTACATGGCACATATTACACTTTTACTTTCTTCTCCAACACTTCCAACTGCATTATTTAAACCAAATTGAACATGTTTCATTATTTATTTGAGACTAAATAGATTTTATTGATGTATTATATTAAGTTAAAATAAGTGTTCATTGTTCATTCAGTATTGTTGTAATTTTCATTATTACAAATATATATATATAAGAATCGTCCAATTACTCGGTATCGGCTTCTTTTGGTCCTCTAATTAACGGTATCGGTGTTGAAAAATCATAGTCGGTCGACCTCTACTTGAGATGCACCATGTCGTTTTCCAGGAAAGTCTCTAAATTAGGGTGCACTGCTCTGACTCCTGATGGATCCTCAGCTCATCACGCACTCAGCCCATCACGCACTCTGCCCATCACGCACTCTGCCCATCACGCACTCTGCCCATCACGCACTCAGCCCATCACGCCCATCACGCACTCTGCCCATCACGCACTCTGCCCATCACGCACTCTGCCCATCACGCACTCTGCCCATCACGCACTCTGCCCATCACGCACTCTGCCCATCACGCACTCTGCCCATCACGCACTCTGCCCATCACGCACTCTGCCCATCACGCACTCTGCCCATCACTCACTCAACTCCATATGTTCCAACAGGCTCCACACTCTCCAACGGTGAGGTGAATCTGCACAGCTCTGTGAAGAGGAAGCTTGGAGAGGACAAAGGCTACGTGTTTGACAAGCGGCTGAGGTACAACGTGCGGCAGAACGAGACCAACTGTCGATTCCGTGACATTGTCGTCAGGAAGGAGGAGGGCTTCACGCACGTGCTGCTCTCCAGCCAGACGTCTGACAACAACGCACTAACACCAGAGGTAGATTCTTTGACACAGAAATAGGACTCATAAGCTATGCATTGCCTTTTTGAATAATTCAGTACCTAGTATTTTCTTCCCTTGTATGTACTGTTGTACCGGAGCACTACATAATGTATATGTCACTATGCATTGCCTCACATTGTAAATGAGTAACAATGTGACTCGACTGAAGTACGGACCACAGCAGACTATTGTGTTATGTGATTTCTAAGGATATCTCAATAGGAAGATTCTGACAGAGAAATGAATACCTCTCCGATGGTGTTACATTTTGCTGCCAAAAGCCTTTTATTGCCTTGACATAAAACTCTGCATAGAAGAGTTGTTTTCTATTTGTATTACACACTGAGAATGGGAATGGATTGTGTTTGTGTAACGGCGTTCTTTTGTTGTTGAAGGAGAGTCGGACCGAAATGCAGCGTGTAAGTTACTCATGTTTATTTAAAGAAGACAAAACGAACAAACTAACACGAATAACTAAATAAATACAAAAAAACAACAAACAGAACGAAACCTAATACAGCCTGACTGGTGCAACCTACACAGAGACAGGGACAATCACCCACGAAATGCAAAGCGAAATACAGGCTACCTAAATACGGTTCCCAATCAGCGACAACGAGAAGCACCTGACTCTGATTGAGAACCGCCTCAGGCAGCCAACCTAATTAACACACACACACACCCCTAATCAACTACCAACCCAAACACTACAAACCCCAATACGGAAATACAATACATAATAACCCCATGTCACACCCTGGTCTGACTAACTAATAAACTAAAACACACAATACTAAGACCAAGGCGTGACAGAACCCCCCCCCCTAAGGTGCGGACTCCTGAACGCACCTCAAAACCATAGGGAGGGTCCGGGTGGGCGTCTGTCCATGGTGGCGGTTCCGGCTCCGGACGTGGACCCCACTTCATAAATGTCAATGTTCCTCCCCTTCGCGTCCATGGATAATCCACCCTAACCGCCGACCATGGCCGAATAGTCCTCACCCAGAACCCTACATAATAGAAGAGCAGCTCGTGACTGAGGGGCAGCTCGGGACTGAGGCAGCTCGGGACTGAGGGACAGCTCGGGACAGAGGGGCAGCTCGGGACAGAGGGGCAGCTCAGCACTGAGAGGCAGCCCAGCATTGAGAAAAAGCCCAGTACTGAGAAAAAAGCCCAGCCAGGAAGTAGAATCCGGCAGATCCAGGCTGACTGGCGGATCCTGGCTGACTGGCGGATCCTGGCTGACTGGCGGATCCTGGCTGACTGGCGGATCCTGGCTGACTGGCGGATCCTGGCTGACTGGCGGATCCTGGCTGACTGGCGGATCCTGGCCGACTGGCGGATCCTGGCCGACTGGCAGATCCTGGCCGACTGGCAGATCCTGGCCGACTGGCAGATCCTGGCTGACTGGCAGATCTGGCTGATCAGATCTGCAGATCCTGACTGGCGGATCCTGGCTGACAGGCAGATCTGGCAGATCCTGGCTGACTGGAGGATCCTGGCTGACTAGCAGATCTGGCAGATCCTGGCTGACTGGCGGATCTGGAAGGGTCTGGTTGACTGGCAGATCTGGAAGAGTCTGGCTGACTGGCAGATCTGGAAGAGTCTGGTTGACTGGCAGATCTGGAAGAGTCTGGTTGACTGGCAGATCTGGAAGAGTCTGGCTGACTGGCAGATCTGGAAGAGTCTGGTTGACTGGCAGATCTGGAAGAGTCTGGCTGACTGGCAGATCTGGAAGAGTCTGGTTGACTGGCAGATCTGGAAGAGTCTGGCTGACTGGCAGATCTGGAAGAGTCTGGTTGACTGGCAGATCTGGAAGAGTCTGGCTGACTGGCAGATCTGGAAGAGTCTGGTTGACTGGCAGATCTGGAAGAGTCTGGCTGACTGGAATGGTCTGGCTGACTGGCAGATCTGGAAGAGTCTGGCTGACTGGAAAGGTCTGGCTGACTGGCAGATCTGGAAGAGTCTGGCTGACTGGCAGATCTGGCTGCTTCATGCTGACTGACGGCTCTGGCTGCTCCATGCAGATTGACAGCTCTGGCGGCTTCTTGCAGATTGGCAGGTCCATGCAGACTGGCAACTCCATGCAGACTAGCAGCTCAGGCTGCTGTATACAGACAGGAGGCTCCGGCAGCGCTGTAGAGGAGGAAGGCTCTAGAACCGCTGAACAGACGGGAGACTCCGACAGCGCAGGAGAGGGAGAAAGCGCTGGCTGCGCTGAACAGGCGAGGCGCACTGTAGGCCTGATGCGTGGTGCTGGCACTGGTGGTATTTGGCCGAGGACACGCACAGGAAGCCTAGTGCGGGGAGCTGCTACTGGAGGGCTGGGGTGTGGAGGTGGTTCTGGATAGACCGGACCGTGCAGGCGCACTGGAGCTCTTGAGCACCGAGCCTGCCCAACCTTACCTGGTTGAATACTCTCGGTTGCCCTGCCAGTGCTGTGAGGAGAAATAGCCCGCACTGGGCTATGTAGGCTAACCGGAGAAACAGAGCGTAAGGCTGGTGCCATGGAAACCGGCCCAAGGAGACGCACTGGAGAACGGATGCGTAGAGCCGGCTTCATAGCATTTGGCTCGACGCTCAATCTAGCCCGGCCGATATGCGGAGCTGAAATATACCGTACCGGGCTATGCACCCGCACTGGGGACACCGTGCGCACCTCTGCATAACACGGTGCCTGTCCGGTCTCTCTAGCCTCCCGGTAAGCACAGGGAGATTGCGCAGGTCTCCTACCTGACGCAGCCATACTCCCTGATAGGCCCCCCCCAAAAAAATTTTGGGGCTGCTTTTCGGGCTTCCTTGCCAACCGTGTTCCCTCGTATCGTCGGCTCCTATCTCCGGCTGCCTCTGCTCTCCTTAGTGCCTCCACCTGTTGCCATGGGAGGCGATTTCTTCCGGCCAATATCTCCTCCCAAGTATAGCAACCTTTACCATTCAGCACGTCTTCCCATGTCCATTCTTCGAATAATTCCTCCTCCCTTTGCTGCTCCAGCTGTCGCTGCCTGTTAACACGCTGCTCCTGATTACGCTGTTCCTGCCTGTTGACACGCTGCTCGGTCCGAGAGTGGTGGGTGATTCTGTAACGGCGTTCTTTTGTTGTTGAAGGAGAGTCGGACCGAAATGCAGCGTGTAAGTTACTCATGTTTATTTAAAGAAGACAAAACGAACGAACTAACACGAATAACTAAATAAATACAAAAAACAACAAACAGAACGAAACCTAATACAGCCTGACTGGTGCAACCTACACAGAGACAGGGACAATCACCCACGAAATGCAAAGCGAAATACAGGCTACCTAAATACGGTTCCCAATCAGCGACAACGAGAAGCACCTGACTCTGATTGAGAACCGCCTCAGGCAGCCAACCTAATTAACACACACACACACCCCTAATCAACTACCAACCCAAACACTACAAACCCCAATACGGAAATACAATACATAATAACCCCATGTCACACCCTGGTCTGACTAACTAATAAACTAAAACACACAATACTAAGACCAAGGCGTGACAGTTTGTGTAAAAGATGTCTTTTGTCAAAGTATGCCTTCACAGTGGTTCTCCGCAGTACTTTCTTCACTTCAAACAACTGTACTGGGTGGCTCAAACGCAGATCCATTACGTAGCGTTAGTGGCGGTGAAGAAATGTTGAGAGTCGATACGGGAGAAGCCCCACTGCCTCTCACATGACATTGGTGCCCAGTTATCAGCGGGTCCTTAACTGATCATTACCACTGCTGAAAAGCTGGTATTAATTGACCAATTAGTTCCTCTACTGCTCTGACTGTCCATGGTACTGGAAGCTTTGTCCTGGCTAACTCACAACATGGCTGCAACAACTAGGGCCAATGTTCGTTCAATTTACATTTTCACACCCTCAAAAGAGCTTATGTCATTGCCGACTTTTACTGTAGAAAACTGCCATGAGCTACCAGAGGAGCTCTTGTGATATGCAAGATCCCCTTGCACAAAATCCTTCTGCTTAAGTGTGGAATAAGTCTTACTCATCCACTCTCAAGTGCTGTATTTTCATACTGCTCTTCTATGATATAATTCCATACATTTCTGAGCTGTGGTCCTCCTTCCGACATCTCCCAAGAGAAGATTTTGTGTCTTTGTGTGCGTTTGACTGACAGCTGATTTGCTTATTTCCCCAGGCATCAAGCTATTAATGGCAAGCAGTTGTATGCTGTCATGTATGAGTCTGACACATCCCTGTGCATCCCAGTAGGCCATGACATAATGATATGTTTGTATTGTAAATCAAATCAAATTTGATTGATCACATGCAGATGTTACTTAGAGACAGCTGTCTCACTCTTAGCACCTCTCGTCTTCTCTGTGTTAATGTGCTCGCTCCCTCAATCACTCTCTTACCCTCTCCCCACCTCTTGGACACTCTTTCCTTTTACCAAGCAAAAAAAAATTACAATAAATGTTTTTTCTCATTATGGGGTATTGTGTGTAGATTGATGAGGAAAAAAATGTATTTATCAATTTTAGAATAAGGCTGTAACCTAACAAAATGTATAAAAAGTCAAGGGGTCTGAATGCTTACCGAATGCACTGTATATCATGCATGTATGTATTGATCTCATAGAGCACTAGTCAATCATTGCGTTTATTTGAGTCTCGGTCTATGCAGTATTTATGTGGAACCCCCACTGGGGAGACCATTATTCTATGAACCCCGAGGTTGTCTGGAGCCTCCATAACCCTGCCATCACCCCACTCGCTGACCTTAACCCATGTAATCTGATTACTAGGGCAGGGACAATACCGGTATCTCAATATTTTTTCCCATGGCAAAAATGAAAACACGAAGCAGATCAAAGTCTTTGGTCCTTTAAAAACCTGCTGTATGTAAAATAGTGTGCTGTAGTTAAATAAATAGATGTGGCTCTGGATGACAACACAATAATGTTTGTTTCCAATATTAGGGCTGTTTCCCTAAAGAAGTTAAATCCGCTTCGTGTTTTGTTTCCTTTCCACGAACACTAACGAGTGTCGCGATACTGGTATAGTCCAATCCTACTGATTACCCCCTGACCCAAATGAACCAGTCTCCCAGTCAACTCAAATTAACATCTCCTACACACTGCGTAAACCCTCCTGAACTTCAGCCGGATGTGGTGTGTGTGTGTGCCTGCTCCTGGGTGTGTGTGCCGATGTCAGATTCATTTATCCGGCTCAATTAAACCTGCGGACAGACGGACAGGGCAGGAGAGTGATACTGACACAACTGGAAGGGGGCGGGGCTGGCATGGTAGGCTGTCTGTAGCGGTGGTGAAGACACTGCAGCCAAACAGTGTCATTCAGAAGCCCGCCCTGTACACAGGCCCTGCCTGGGAGCCATTTCCAGGAAGCAGCGGGGGGCATCCACAACAAATTGGACTAGAACCGTGTTACATGTCAGCTCCCTGAGAAGGAAAACTACACCGCATCAGGGACAGACTGTGTGTGTATAGTATAGAATGAATAAAGGTGAACCATGCATATATATTGTAAAAGCAAAATGCATGTGTATGCAATACGTGTGTGTTAAATTGTCAGCGTGTGCTTGTGCGTCCTTTGCGTGTGGGTGTGCATATATGCATGTCTGTGTGTGTGCTGTGTGCATGTGTGTTCGCACTGTGCTTGTGTTCATGTGTGTGCGCTGCCCTAGGCTTGGCTTCTGGGCCGTGTGTCTTTCCCCTCCATGCAGCGTCTATGTGAATTGAGGTCAGCGGGCTAAGCACCCCTCCACAGAGAGCTATCCACCAGGGGACACAGAGTTAGCATGCTAAAGGCAGGTAACCCTCCTGCTAGTACAACTTAACTCCCTCAGAGGGATATCGGAGTTATGAAAGACATAATACTGGAAATGGGACCTCACTATAGCTGCTACAAAGGAAACCCCTTTTGACATCTAATAAAGCAGTGTTTTTCATGATTTCTGTTTGTGACAACTCCCTTTCAGCCCTTCCTCAAGTCTTCATACAAGCTGACCACTTCTTTGCTATTTGAATTGGTATTTTATTAGGATCCCCACTTGCTGTTGCGAATGCAGCAGCTACTCTTCCTGGGGTCCACACAAAACATGTCATAATAAAGGCATTAATAGACAGAACAGCTCAAGGACAGAACTTCATACATTTAAAACATCACACACAGCCTACATCAGTACATACACACACAATATCTAGGTCAAATAGGGGAGAGGCGTTGTGCCATGAAGTGCTGCCTTTTTATACCAGGTTTGCTATTCACTTGAGCAATCTGAGATGAAAGGGAGTTCCATGCAATCATGGCTCTATATAATACTGTATGTTTTCTTGCGTTTGTTCTGGATTTGGGGACTGTGATAAGACCCCTAGTGGCATGTCTGGTGGGGTAAGTGTGTGTATCAGAGCAGTGTGTATGTTGACCATGCAAACAATTTGGATTTTTAAGCACAGTGTTTCTTATAAAAATAAGTGTTGCAGTCAGTCTCTCCCCTACTTGTAGCCAAGAGAGACTGGCATGCATAGTATTGATATTAGTCCTCTGATTACAGTGAAGAACAGGACATGCTGCTCTGTTCTGGGCAGCTGCAGTTTTTCTAGGTCATTCTTTGCAGCACCTGACCATATGACTGAGCAATAAGGAAGATAAGATAAAACTAGAGCCGGCAGGGCGAGCTTTGTGGAGTGGGGATCCAAAAAAGCAGAGCATTGCATTATCACTGACAGACCTCTCCCCATCTTTACAACCAAAATGTTTTGACCATGACAGTGTACAATCCAAGGTAAAACCAAGTAATTTAGTCTTGCTCAGCAGACCCATTATTCTTTATCAGATTCAGCTGAGGTCTAAAACGTATGGAATGATTTATACCAAATACAATGCTCTTAGTTTTAGAGATGTTCAGGAATAGTTTATTACTGGCCACCCATTCTAAAGCGGACTGCAACTCTTTATTCAGGGTTACAGTGATTAGCGTATAGGGTTGAATCATCAGGATAAATACATTACATTCACAAAGTATTCAGACCGCTTGACTTATTCCATATTTTGTTACATTACAGCCTTATTCTAAAATGGATTAAATAGTTTTTTTCACCCATAAATCTACACACAATACCCCATAATGACAAAGAAAAAACAGGTTTTTAGACATTTCTGCAAATGTATTATAAAAAAACAGGAAATTTCACATTTACATAGGTATTCAGACCCTTTACTCTGTTGAAGCACCTTTGGCAGCGATTACAGCCTCGAGTCTTTTTGGGTATGACGCTACAAGATTGGCACACCTGTATTTGGGGAGATTCTCCCATTCTTATCTGCAGATCCTCTCCAGCTCTGTCAGGTTGGATGCGTCGCTGCACAGCTATTTTCAGGTCTCTCCAGAGATGTTCGATCGGATTTAAGTCCGGCTCTGGCGAGGCCACTCAAGGACATTCAGAGACTTGTCCCGAAGCCACTCATGCGTGGTTTTGGCTGTGTGCTTAGGGTCATTGTCTTGTTGAAAGGTGAACCTTCGCCCCAGTCTGAGGTCCTGGGTGCTCTGGGGCAGGTGTTCATCAAGGATCTCTCTGTACTCCATTCAGCTTTCCCTCAATCCTGACTAGTCTCCCAGTCCATGCCGCTGAAAAACATCCCCACAACATGATGCTGCCACCACGATTAACCATAGGGATGGTGCCAGGTTTCCCCCAGAAGTGATGCTTGGCATTCAGGCCAAAGAGTTCAATCTTAGTTTCTTCAGATCAGAGAATCTTGTTTCTCATGGTCTGAGAGTCCTTCATGTGCCTTTTGGCAAACTCCAAGCGGGCGGTCATGTGCCTTTTTACTGAGGAATGGCTTTCATCTGACCACTCTACCATGAAGGCCTGATTGGTGGAGGGCTGTAGAGATGGTTGTCCTACTGGAAGGTTATCCAGTCAGTGGGCAGCTGGGAGGAGGTGCTCTTATTCTCCATGGACTTTACAGTGTCCCAGAACTTTTTGGAGTTTGTGCTACAGGATGCAAATTTCTGTTTGAAAAAACTAGCCTTTGCTTTCCTAACTGCCTGTGTATATTGCTTCCTAACTTCCCTGAAAAGTTGCATATCGCGGGGGCTATTCGATGCTAAAGCAGTATGCCACAGGATGTTTTTGTGCTGGTCAAGGGCAGTTAGGTCTGGAGTGAACCAAGGGCTATATCTGTTCCTGGATCTACATTTTTTGAATGGGGCATGCTTATTTAAGATGGTGAGGAAAGCACTTTTAAAGAATAACCAGGCATCCTCTACTGACGGAATGAGGTCAATATCCTTCCAGGATACCCGAGCCAGGTCAATTAGAAAGGCCTGCTCGCTGAAGTGTTTTGGGGAGCGTTTGACAATGATGAGGGTTGGTCGTTTGACCGCAGACCCATTATGGACGCATTCACTGAGGCAGTGACTGCTGAGATACTGATTGAAGACAGCAGAGGTGATTTAAGGGCAGGTTGGTCAGGATGATATCTATGAGGGTGCCCGTGTTTACAGATTTGGGGTTGTACCTGGTAGGTTCATTGATAATTTGTGTGAGATTGAGGGCATCTAGTTTAGATTGTAGGACTGCCAGGGAGTTAAGCATGTTCCAGTTTAGGTCACCTAACAGTACGAGCTCTGAAGATAGATGGGGGGCAATCAATTCACATATGGTGTCCAAGGCACAGCTGGGGGCTGAAGGTGGTCTTTAGCAAGCGGCAACGGTTTCTGGAAAGGTGAGACTTGTTTCTGGAAAGGTGGATTTTTAGAAGTAGAAGCTCAAATTGTTTGGGCACAGACCTGGATAGTATGACAGAACTCTGCAGGCTATCTCTGCAGTAGATTGCAACTCCGCCCCCTTTGGCAGTTCTATCTTGTCGGAAAATGTTATAGTTAGAGATGGAAATGTCAGGATTTTTTGTGGCCTTCCTATGCCAGGATTCAGACATGGCAGGTTGGCAGTGTGCTAAAGCAGTGAATAAAACAAACTTAGGGAGGAGGCTTCTAATGTTAACATTCATGAAACCAATGCACAAAATGCTTATTTCTCTCAAATGTTGTGCACACATTTGTTTACATTCATTTTAATGAGCATTTCTCCTTTGCCAAGATAATCAATCCACCTGACAGGTGTTGCATATCAAGAAGCTGATTAAACGGCATGATCATTACACAGGTGCACCTTGTGCTGGGGACAATAAAAGGCCACTCTAAAATGTGTAGTTTTGTCACACAACACAATACCACAGATGTCAAGTTTTGAGGGTGTGTGCAATTGGCATGCTGACTGCAGTAATGTCCACCAAAGCTGTTGCCAGAGAATGTAATGTTCATTTATCTACCATAAGCCACCTCCAACATCATTTTAGAGAAACTGGCCTCAACTGCAGACCATGGCGACTTGTGGGCGAGCGGTTGTCTGATGTGACGTTGTGAACAGTGTCCCATTGTGGGGTTATGGTATGGGCAGGCATAAGCTACAGACAACAAACACCATTACATTTTATCGATGGCAATTTGAATGTACTGAGTTAACGTGACGAGAACTTGAGACCCATTGTCGTGCCATTCCTGGGATGCTCTGGATTGACGTGCACGACAACATGTTTCAGTTCCCACCAATATCCAGCAACATTATAAAGCAATTGAAGAGGAGTGGGACAACGTTCCACAGGCCACAATCAACAGCCAGATAAACTCTGTTACATGATGCAAATGGTGGTCACACCAGATACTGACTGGTTTTCTGATCAACGCCCCTACTTTTATTTTAAGGTGTGTCGTGTCTTTGGCTATGCCGGATTAAGTGATATGACATGCTATTCTATAAAATACTCTGTCTGTTCTTTCCTAGCCCACGTTTGCAGCTGCTGTTGCTAACTCAACGGCTAGGAGGCATCACTTCTGTAGTGAATAAGAGTTCAAAGTTCATACCATTCTCAACCAAAGCTCACGCTGAGGTTGGCTTAGTTCTGTAGTTGACATGTTAGTCCTTTTAACGCAAAGCTCACGTACTTGGTACACGAGGTTACATTTTCGTCAAGGCTTTATATAGTGGAGCGAGAAGGGTGTGTTTGAAAAGTATTATAACCCTTGTCTCTTCACAGGGGCGGGCCACTGATTAAGCAGAGCCCTAACCTTATGAAATCTCATCTCTGACTTGGAAGCTAATATTACATCTAATCTTTTCACCAATAATTTTATATTCAAACATTTAAATTGAACAACAATTCCATATGAATCCGATAACTATAATGTGCAGACTTTCCACTGTAGAGTTTATGTCATCTTATCATTGATGAGAATGTCTCAAATGACAACCGAACTGACATCATATTCATTAAGTACCACCGCATATGTTCAATTGGTCGGATTACCAGAATATAGTTCATTTACCCCCACCTTCTGATGTTCCCAGAATCTATGTTAACCAAAGGATTTTCAAATGTTACATCAGTAGGTTAGAGAGAGGAAAAAGGGGGGAGAGGTATTTATGACTGTCATAAACCTATCCCCAGGCTAACGTCATGACACGTGTCTGTGACCAAGTCATGTAAAATCCATAGATTAAGGCCTAATGAATTTATTTCAAATGACTGATTTCCTTATATTAACTGTAACTCAGTAAAATCTTTGAAATGATTGCATGTTGCGTTTATTTTTGTTCATTATATATCGATCTGATTGCTCAGTTAGATATAACCGGTTTTACCTGTCTCTAGCTGTAGATAAAGAAGGTATCCTACAGCTACTCTTGCGTGGCCTGTTGCGTGTACGCACTCTTAACTTGTCTGTAGATCATGGGGGTAATGTACAGCAGGGCTCTGGTCTGATAGAAGATTGAACTCTCTCTTCCTCCCCCTCTATCTCTCTCTCCCAACCCTAACTCCCCCTCTCACTTTCTCTCCTCCCTCTCTCTCTGTGTAGATAATGAAGGAGGTGTGTCGGGCTCTGGGGAACGCAGCAGCTGATGACAGTAAGCTGTTGCTGCTCAGTGCTGTGGGGAGTATCTTCTGTAGTGGCCTGGACCCGTCCTACCTGATAGGACGCCTCTCCACAGACCGCAGGAAAGAGAGCAGTCGCATTGCTGACGCTGTACGGTAAGAGAGGAACATAAACTATAACTACACATACACAGAAATAACACACAATTGCCATTATCCACCTAAAGAAGGCTACAGCAGGAACAGAGAACACAGCACACACTTACATACACCTACACACGTACCTAGACATCTCTACCATTAGAGTGCATTGACTTCATGTCTTACCAAGGTAAATTATGTTAGCGCACTGGAAGATAATTTTTTGATTATTTTAACCTATAAAAAAAGCTTGATACAAGTGGGGTAAAAATTATCTTATTTCAAGATATTTGATCTTAATAAGATGTCTTACCAAGACAAATGATCTTAGTGCACTGGCAGATCATTTTTCATACTTTAAACTAAGAAAAGCTGCTTGCCCTGATTTGCCTAAAGCAGGATAAGCACAAAGACACAATCATATTGTACTGTATAGTTTATACTCACTGTTTTGTGTCTCCTCTCCCAGGGACTTTGTGCTGGCGTTTATCCACTTTAAGAAGCCCATCGTGGTGGCCATCAACGGGCCTGCCCTGGGCCTGGGGGCCGCTATCCTGCCCCTATGTGACGTGGTGTGGGCCAGCGAGCGGGCATGGTTCCAAACGCCCTGTGCTGCCCTCCGCCTCACCCCCTCCGGCTGCTCCTCCTACACCTTCCCCCAGATCCTGGGAGTGGCTCTGGTGAGTCTTGTTGCCTGGTCCACTGTGCAGGTTTTTGTTCAAGCCCTGCAGTAAAACATGATTCAACTAATTATTCAATGTTTTACATCTACATTACATTGTTGTACACTTTAAAAATATATATCTCCCTGTCCCCGCCTCTCACCCTGACAGACCAATGAGATGCTGTTCTGCGGGAGGAAGCTCACGGCACAGGAAGCCTGCAGCCGGGGCCTGGTGTCCCAGGTCTTCTGGCCAACCACGTTCAACCAGGAAGTGATGCTGCGTGTGAAAGAGATGTCCACCTGCAGTGCTATGGTAAGCTTTTCTGACAGAGATAGTCATGTAGAGCTGAATTTATATATCCCAGGACTTGCGCTAGGAGCCTGCCAGGAGCATTGGTCTGTAAATTGAATAAAACTCTTAGATAATATTATCTAACCACAAATAAGAGAAACGTGCAATATTCGGTTGTTGTAAAACTCATTTTTCAACCACTCCACACATTTCTTGTTAACAAACTATAGTTTTGGCAAGTCGGTTAGGACATCTACTTTGTGCAAGACACAAGGAATTTTACCAGCAATTGTTTACAGACAGATTATTTCACTTATAATTCACTGTTCACAATTCCAGTGGGTCAGAAGTTTACATTTACTAAGTTGTCTGTGCCATTAAACAGCTTGGAAAATTTCAGAATATTATGTCATGGCTTTAGAAGCTTCTGATTGATATCATTGGCTAATTGATATCATTGGAGTCAATTGGAGGTGTACCTGTGGATGTATTTCAAGGCCTTCCTTCAAACTCTGTGCCTCTTTGCTTGACATCATGGGAAAATCAAAAGAAATCAGCCAATCAGCAAAGGTCTAGAAAAACATTATAGACCTCCACAAGTCTGGTTCATCCTTGGGTGCAATTTCCAAACGCCTGAAGGTACCACGTTCATCTGTACAAACAATAGTACTCAAGTACACATCATGGGACCACACAGCCGTCATACCGCTCAGGAAGGAGACGCGTTCTGTCTCCTAGAGATGAACATACTTTAGTGCAAAAAGTGCAAACCATTCCCAGAACAACAGCAAAGGACCTTGTGAAGATGCTGGAGGAAACAGGTACAAAAGTATCAATATCCACAGTAAAACGAGTCCTATATCGACATAACCTGAAAGGCCGCTCAGCAAGGAAGAAGCCACTGCTCCAAAACCACCATAAAAAAAGCCAGACTACAGTTTGCAACTGCACATGGGGACAAAGATTGTACTTTTTGGAGAAATGTCTTCTGGTCTGATGAAACAAAAATTGAACTGTTTGGCCATAATGACCATAGTTATGTTTGGAGGAACAAGGGGGAGGCTGGCAAGCCGAAGACACCATCCCAACCGTGAAGCACAGGGGTGGCAGCATCATGTTGTGGGGGTGCTTTGCTGCAAAAGGGACTGGTGCACTTCACAAAATAGATGGCGTCATGAGGCAGGAAAATTATGTGGATGTATTGAAGCAACACCTCAAGGCATCAGTCAGGAAGTTAAAGCTTGGTCGCAAATGGGTCTTCCAAATGGACAATGACTAAGCATACTTCCAAAGTAGTGGCAAAATGGCTTAAAGACAACAAAGTCAAGGTATTGGAGTGGCCATCACAAAGCCCTGACCTCAATTCCATAGACAATTTGTGGCCAGAACTGGAAAAGCGTGTGCGAGCAAGGAGGCCTACAAACTTGACTCAGTTACACCAGCTCTGTCAGGAGGAATGGGCCAGTATTCACCCAACTTATTGTGGGAAGCTTGTGGAAGGCTACCTGAAACATTTGGCCCAAATTAAACAATTTAAAGGCAATGCTACCAAATACTAATTTAGTGTATGTAAACTTCTGATCCACTGGGTATGTTATGAAATAAATAAAAGCTGAAATAAATAATTCTCTCCACTATTATTCTGACATTTCACATTTTTAAAATAAAGTGGTGATCCTAACGGACCTGAGACAGGGAATTTTTACTAGGATTAAATGTCAGGAATTGTGAATAACTGAGTTTATATGTATTTGGCTAAGGTGTATGTAAACTTCCGACCAACTGTATATAAACCGTTCAAAAGTTTGGGGTCATAACATCAAATTGATCAGAAATACAGTGTAGACATTGTTAATGTTGTAAATTACTATTGTAGCTTCGTTAAGGAGTACCCGCAATACACCAGTCTCAACGTCAACAGTGAAGAGGTGACTCCGGGATGCTGGCCTTCTAGGCAGAGTGCCTCTGTCCAGTGTCTGTTTTCTTTGCCCAGCTTAATCTTTTTTCTTTTTTTTTATTGGCCAGTTTGAGATATGGCTTTTTCTTTACAACTCTGTCTGGAAGGCCAACATCCCGGAGTCGCCACTTCACTGTTGACGTTGAGATAACTGGTGTTTTGCGGGTACTATTCAATGAAGCTGCCAGTTGAGGACTTGTGAGGCATCTGTTTCTCAAACGAGACACTCTAATGTACTTGTCCTCTTGCTCAGTTGCGCACCGGGGCCATTTTTATTGGTTCTTTAATCAGGACAACAGTTTTCAGCTGTACTAACATAATTGAAAGGGTTTTCTAATGATCAATTAGCCTTTTAAAACGATAAACTTGGATTAGCTAACACATGCCATTGGAACATAAGAGTGATGGTTGCTGATAATGGGCCACTGTACGCCTATGTAGATATTCCATTAGAAATCAGCCGTTTCCAGCTACAATAGTCATTTACAACATTAACAATATCTACACTGTATTTCTGATCAATTTGATGTTAGTTTAACGGACAAAACGTGCTTTTCTTTCAAAAACAAGGATATTTCTAAGTGATCCCAAACTTTTGAACTGGTATGTATTATATATATATATATATATGTATGTATGTATGTATGTATGTATGTATGTACAGTGGGGAGAACAAGTTTTTGATACACTGCCAATTTTGCAGGTTTTCCTACTTACAAAGCATGTAGAGGTCTATAATTTTTATCATAGGTACACTTCAACTGTGAGAGACGGAATCTAAAACAAAAATCCAGAAAATCACATTGTATGATTTTTAAGTAATTGTTTGTATGTACAGTGGGGCAAAAAAAAGATTTAGTCAGCCACCAATTGTGCGAGTTCTCCCACTTAAAAATATGAGAGATGCCTGTAATTTTTGTTATACACTTCAACTATGACAGACAAAATTAGAAATAAAATTCCAGAAAATCACATTGTAGGATTTTTTAATGAATTTATTTGCAAATTATGGTGGAACATAAGTATTTGGTCAATAAGAAAACTTTATCTCAATACTTTGTTATATACCCTTTGTTGGCAATGACAGAGGTCAAACAAGGTTTTCACACACTGTTGCTGGTATTTTGACCCATTCCTCCATGCAGATCTCCTCTTGAGCAGTGATGTTTTGGGGCTGCTGCTGGGCAACACAGACTTTCAACTCCCTCCAAAGATTTTCTATGGGGTTGAGATCTGGAGACTGGCTAGGCCACTCCAGGACCTTGAAATGCTTCTTACGAAGCCACTCCTTCGTTGCCCGGGTGGTGTGTTCGGGATCATTGTCATGCTGAAAGACCCAGCCACATTTCATCTTCAATGCCCTTGCTGATGGAAGGAGGTTTTCACTCAAAATCTCACGATACATGGCCCCATTCATTCTTTCCTTTACACGGATCAGTCGTCCTGGTCCCTTTGCAGAAAAACAGCCCCAAAGCATGATGTTTCCACCCCCATGCTTCACAGTAGGTATGGTGTTCTTTGGATGCAACTCAGCATTCTTTGTCCTCCAAACACGACGAGTTGAGATTTTACCAAAAAGTTATATTTTGGTTTCATCTGACCATATGGCATTCTCCCAATCTTCTTCTGGATCATCCAAATGCTCTTTAGCAAACTTCAGATGGGCCTGGACATGTACTGGCTTAAGCAGGGGGACACGTCTGACATTGCAGGATTTGAGTCCCTGGCGACGTAGTGCGTTACTGATGGTAGGCTTTGTTACTTTGGTCCCAGCTCTCTGCAGGTCATTCACTAAGTCCCCCAGTGTGGTTCTGGGATTTTTGCTCACCGTTCTTGTGATCATTTTGACCCCACGGGGTGAGATCTTGCGTGGAGCCCCAGATCGAGGGAGATTATCAGTGGTCTTGTATGTCTTCCATTTCCTAATAATTGCTCACACAGTTGATTTCTTCAAACCAAGCTGCTTACCTATTGCAGATTCAGTCTTCCCAGCCTGGTGCAGGTCTACAATTTTGTTTCTGGTGTCCTTTGGCAGCTCTTTGGTCTTGGCCATAGTGGAGTTTGGAGTGTGACTGTTTGAGGTTGTGGACAGGTGTTTTTTATACTGATAACAAGTTCAAACAGGTGCCATTAATACAGGTAACGAGTGGAGGACAGAGGAGCCTCTTAAAGAAGAAGTTACAGGTCTGTGAGAGCCAGAAATCTTGCTTGTTTGTAGGTGACCAAATACTTATTTTCCACCATAATTTTCAAATAAATTCATTAAAAAATCCTACAATGTGATTTTCTGGATTTTTTTTCTCATTTTGTCTGTCATAGTTGAAGTGTACCTATGATGAAAATTACAGGCCTCTCTCATCTTTTTAAGTGGGAAAACTTGCACAATTGGTGGCTGACTAAATACTTTTTTGCCCCACTGTATGTATGTGCTTGGGTTCTGTAACTAATACAGTACAATGCTGCTAGATCAAGGGTGTGAAAATGAAGGGCCTCTATCTATGAAGCAGGCCCACCTCTTACTCTCTGTTTGTCCCTGTGTGTGAAAGGTTCTGGAAGAGTCTAAATGCCTGGTGCGGAGCATTCTGAAGTCGGTCCTGGAGGAGGTGAATGAGAAAGAGTGTCAAATGCTCAAACAGCTATGGTGCTCCACAAAGGGACTGGAGGCGCTCTTCAGCTACCTGCAGAGCAAGGTGTATGATAACTGACCTCTCACCTCCACACACCTGCAGAACTATCTATGGTCCACGAGATCTGGTCTTCAGTTACCTACTGAGCAACATCCCTGAAGATATAGGGCTTTGATCTTCAATTACCAACAGTCTTCTTTAACAACCAGCAGAACGCAGTTTGCCAGTCTCCGAGGCCTTATCTCCTCTCGTCAACATCTGGGCCTGCAGAGCACCACCATCAATGTTTGCTTTACTTTGGTCATCCCTCAACGTCCCTGCCTGTAAGATGAGCAAAGCATCAACTTCTGGAGAGGATTCATCTGTAGGATTCATTCTGCATTCATACTGGCCTGCTTGGAGTTCAGTTAACCCCTTCCAGAGGAAGCATTGACCTGGAACAGGAAGTCATGACAGTGAACAAGGCTCTTCAGGAAAATGGAGGCACAGCGGTGGTATGAGTGCATGGAGGCAAAAGAGCTCATCTGATGGCTAATGTCATTGTTCAGTTATTTATTTGAAAATGTATTTCGATTTGATCCTAAATACAAAAAAAGCATACCATGTGTATATATTTTCTATTAGTCTGCTGTTTTTTTTTTTTTTGTATCTTGCTTTAGTCTTTCTGTTTTGAGGTGAAGTGTCCTCCTAGGCTCTGAGGTGTAGTGAAAATCAAAGCTATGCTTGAGGTCAGAGTGGAACATATATCTTCTCACTTTACAATGCAGTAACCCTGGCCAAAGAAGTAAATAATAATTGAAGTGAAACCTGTCCATTGAATTAGGTGTGGTGTAATAGGAGGGCCACTGGGGAAGAGTTAGAAGTAGGTCATGCCCAATGATACACACCCATAAGTGGGAAGTCACTGTGAATGGGCAGTGTTGACAGTGAACTCTTTCTGGATTTATATCGGTCGTTTTGCGATGCTCTTTTGGAAGTGTTTATTCAATTGCTTGTATTTGGTTTGTCAGTAAAGGTGTTTGACCTCTGATTGAATGTGAATGTGTAGAAGGGCCCTCTTTGACCACGACCAACACTCCCATAGAGAACCAGAGCTGTCTGATTGCATCTTTTCATTAGAATGTGGAGACTGTCGATAGATCAACAGGAGACCTCTCCCTGGGAAAGGGAGGAGAGAGAGAGAGAATGAGGGTGAGACATGTGTGTCATCATTATTATATCAGCAGCAACATGTGCAGCGTCATCATTATCTTCAAGGTACATATATGACATGTATTACAGTGCAAAGGTATAGCGGGAGTGGTTTGCTTATCTACTCTTCTGTGTTGACTAACCTTGCCTGAGACCTGAAGACTTCTTTTGGCTCCCAAAGCTAATGCCCGGCCTTTAGCTCAGAGGGCTATTGCAGTCTTAAATCGTGAAGACGACCAGGGTTTGATACCCCGTTGATTATAAAGGCATGTATATTACATTGTGAAACGTGTAGCTATTATATTTGGACAGATAATTATTTTGATATTACCTTGCAATTGGTTATTAGTGAGACATTGTGTATTTTTGTAAAGCACAGAAAGATGTTTTGTTCCAAAGTAATCACTGCACTTTCGTCTGTTGGCTGTCTGTGTTGTGAAGATGCAGTAGTAGTGCAGCTGAAGCAGATAATACCTGCATGTGATGATGGCTTCAGGAAATGGGAAATGTATATCTACATATATTGTATGTATGGATATCTATTTTTGGTTTACCCAATAATGAAATGTAGTTTTGTGGAAATTGTTTTGTATCATTCAGGAAGTGGTGGATATTTGCAGTTGTACACATATATGAACCATGTAGGTGTTATATGGTGTAACTATATGCATGTACAATATTGCAGATACGTGTGTTGCCTGTCAAAATACTTTACATTTCAGGGTATGTTTTGTATTGCCATAGTAAGCAATGGTAGAAATCTTGCACAATCATTATTTGTATTTATTTAAAGTTAGTGCTCAAGTTCCCCTTGGGGTGGCAGTGCCATAATGTTCCCCTTTCTCCAGAGGCATCTCTTTCTCTCTTATCTTCTGTTCCAGATATTCTCAGTAAATTGCTTTTTTCCCTAGATCTGCCCTGTGTGATAGTGGTGACACAACAAAGACACACAAAAAATGGTTACATGTAATATTGCTATTGACAGCACTGACAAATCAAAGCTCTATCAATTTCTAATCAACCATTCCCAATTATATTTGAATAACAATTTCCCTAATTAATTTATTATTTGCGTGTTGATCAGTGTATTGCTAAAGTATAGTGTAAGATTAAATGTATATTAATATATTCAAGATTTGAGTTTTGCCTGTACCTCTCCCCAACCTGGTCTCAGAGCATTTTGTATTATGCTGTACGTAAATTCATACACTCCATTTAGTATGATTTGTTACTTCCGTATGGTATGTATTCATTTGTGGATGTCCATCAACCGTTTCGTATGATATGCTACAAATTTGCAAAATGTACAATATATTACGATTTGCTAAACGTATGATATTTTACCAATTCTAGCTAGGTGGGTAACATTAGCTATCTGGCTAATGTTAGCTGGGGTTAGGGGTTAGTATTAAGGTTAGGGTTATGTTTAGGAATTAGGTTAAAGGGTTAAGGATAGGGAAGGGTTAGCTAACGTACTAAGTAGTTGCAAACTAGCTAAACATTTGCAAGTATAGTTACTAATTAGCTAAAATGCTAAACTTGGTCATGATGAGATTCGAACTCGCAACCTTTAGGTTGCTAGATGTTCACGTTATACACCAACCCATCCACCCCAAACCAACTCATTTTTGCCTTAAGTAACCATATGTCTATTCTAACCATAAAAAAACGTAAAATATCATACTACTTTGTATCTTGATTTACATTTACTTTGTTATGTATAGTCTGAGACCAGGCTGCTCTCCCAGAACCCAAATAGAGAAACATTGTGTTTGAATGATGCATTTGAATAATTTGAAGTAAAACATGTATAATTAATTTGTTGAGAACTTACCCTTGAATATTATGACCGGCCCTGTAAGCCATGTGTTTAGGTTTGGTTTGTAAACTCCTATCATCTCTTTCTCTAGTCTAAAATCACACCTCGGGGTGCCTTAGAAGTTGTATCTTTTGTCTGTAGGATGCTGTATCCATACGTTGTGAGAGTTTGGGGTCAAGCTGCTTTGAATAAACTATGACATTAATTTAAACATTGTGTTTTTGTGTGTTTAAAAACTTTTGTTCCTACTTAGTTATCACACCTACAAACTATATTTTTGTTTGCTGCATTTGTATAGTATCAATGTCCTTGTTTGGATAAAAGCACACATCATTTGGATCAGATAAAAATATTGTAGGCCAAACTAAAAGAGCATCCATCTGTCCTTGGGCTCCTCTCCATTGAAACACACCACATAAAATAAACATGAATGGGTTGCTCCTCTATGGCACTCTCACTATAACCCTCTTCAGCATTTCACTTTGCTTTCCAGAAATGACTGGGGGCCTAATGCTAAACCGCTGTGAGTCATCCGGACAGGAAAAGGAGGGGGGATGTTTGCTCTGAATGAAATATTACAATGTTCCACACAATTACCTAGTGGCATTCATTCAGGATTTAGGCAATACCAACCATGGCTCTGTCTCTGTAGCGTTTCATTCTGCATAATTAAGATCTAATGATCACTTAACATTTACAAAGTGCATGTTATTCCTAGTACTAACTGCTGTATAGATGGTCATTGTATTGTGTTTCTCTGGAAGATCCACTGACCTTATGGATGTCCAGAAGCTTCCCCTCTGTGTTCTGACACACACACACACTGGGTGGGAGCCAGACTATTCGTTTGACTGAAGTGCCAGACCAATAACAATCAACCACAGCTGAGAATAGCCCTCAGGTGAGTCAAAACGGCCTGCTCTACTGTGATAACAAATGCAGTGGATTGTTCAGGCTGAATGGGAGCTGGATATGAACAACCCTCTTAGGCATCTGTTGAGGACTTGGGTGAATAAGGCTGTGAATATGACACTGACACATTCGTAAATAAATGAAAGGTCATGTGAGCTTGGGAGCTTTCACATATAACTAAAGTATTGGTTAACTACCCAAATGAAAATAACATCAAGGCAATTCTGTGTTTTGGTAAACTTTATTCAATAGAAATCCAGTGTCAATTCATCATTGTCATTCCCCAGTCAGAAACTCAAGACAATGTAAAACAATTATTTTGATAAGTCCTTTAAATATGTAATCAACCATGATAGCAGTCCTCAAAACAGACACCCCCCACCCCCCATGAGCTCTGATCACTGAGTAGCGAAATTATCATCCACCACTGTCTATGACAATCCAACCCACCCAACATACATACTGAAACCAACATTATGAGAGACCTCTTGTGGCCAGATATACAGGCAGTAAAGTAGGCTTCTCATGGTAGGCCCCAGTAAATCCCAAGTCCTCCAATACCCAGTTCCTGTGGCCCTTCCTAGAGCATCGGCTCAGTCTACTGCCATTCAGAAGTCTTCCTTAGGGCCGTCTTTCAGCCTCTGTTTCATCTCTTTAGCATGTTGTTTACTTTTCTCCCTCTTTGCAATTCGCTGTTGATCAGAAAGAGAAACGTTGTTGAAAATACCAATAGTAGGCATCTGGTGAGGCATTCCTTTAGAATTAAAACCAAATTGCTGATAGTCCTCACCTCGTCCTTCAAACAAGCTCTCATGGCACGGTCCATATCATTGCAATGGCCAAAGAACTTCTTGACATTGTGCTGAGGATGAGACATTAATTCCATATTTTTTGACAAGTAAGAGTGTAGCTATACTTGACTGCTCCTACACATTAGTTTAGAACAGCTACATTGTAGAGCAATACAGTAGATCTTTCAGTTGGAGGTCTATGTGGGACATGTTCTTAAGATGCTGTTGAGTCGTTCCACCACAAAAAGCACAAAAAATAGGATTTTGACACCATCTCAGATTGTTCTGAAATTTTTTCTGTAGTTAAACGTATTAGATTAACACTCCTGAAACATTACTTTGTTGAAATATAATTTGATCTCTGAGATATTAAGCTAATTGATTGCACCCTAATTGGCCATTTTAATTTATAGGATTCATATAATCTTCAATAAATATATACTGAACACAAATATAAACGCAGCATGTTGGTCCCATGTTTCATGAGGTGAAATAAAAGATCACAGACATTTTCCATATGCACAAAAATAGTATTTGTTTACATTCCTGTTAGTGAAGTTCTTTGGCCATTGCAATGATATGGACCGTGCCATGAGAGCTTGTTTGAAGGACGAGGTGAGGACTACCAGCAATTTGGTTTTAATTCTAAAGGGATGCCTCACCAGGCAAGATAATCCATTTCACCTGACAGATGTTGCATATCAAGAAGCTGATTAAATAGAATGATCATTACACAGGTGTACCTTGTTTGGGGACAATAAAAGGCCACTCTAAAATGTGATGTTTTGTCACACAACAATGCCACAAATGTCAAGTTGAGGGTGTGTGCAATTGGCATGCTAAGTCCAGGAATGTCCACCAAAGCTGTTGCCAGAGAACTCAATGTTAATTTCTCTACCATAAGCCGCCTCCAATGTCGTTTTAGAGAATTTGGTAGTACGTCCAACTGGCCTCACAACCGCAGACCACGTTTAACCACGCCAGCCCAGGACCTCCACATCCGGCTTCTTCACCTGCGGCATCGTCTGATACCAGCCACCCAGACAGCTGATGAAACTGAGGAGTATTTCTGTCTGTAATAAAGCCCTTTTGTGGTGAAAAACTCATTCGGATTGGCTGGGCCTGGCTCCCAAGTGGGAGGGCCTATGGCTGTGCAATGTTGCGTTTATATATTTTTTCAGTATAGTACCTAACTTATGATTTGGACCATAATTCATGAGAAATCCACCCAGACCTCCACACCAATCCCACCCCAACAACCAGTATACAGTATCAGTTCTCTATGTCTGACAAGTAGTATGGAGCTGCTGCTTGGAGTATTGCTTCTTCATCATTTAAAATGTATTCCCTGTGATGTTCTTTTTTTCCCCGTTCAGAGAAATTAGCCATTGAAGTCGCTTGAATTATTTACCATAAATTAGTGTGAAAGTACCAGGTTTTGCCTACTAGATGCCGCTGTTCCTGATAATGCCACCACAACCTTTTGTCCATTTTGCTGGTCTCTTGTGTTTATTAAATATATCACAATATTTTCTTTCTAACTTAGGGTAGAAAACCAATATATTTTGCTCATGATGAAAATAAATTGGTCATCCAAATGGTCATCCTCACAATTAAAGCTTGTCCTCCATTAAAGCAATTCCGTTTGGCCTTCATTTGGGCTTAATTTGTGTCTGTGCGTGTGATTTATTCCCTTCCTGGGTTAGTTAGACCACACCTGGCGAACAAGCAAACCATTAGGCTACAGCAGTTCTAATTATTTAAATATTATGGTCTCATGGTCTTCAATGGTAAAAGTCCTAAACACACACTGTATAGCATTTTTTGCATTGATAATGGTATTGGGTTGGGTTTAATGGTAAATGTCACTAATCACACTACATTCAGAGATGTTTTCTAATAATTGTATTGAAAAACATGACTGCCATGCAAAGGTTAATAATTGTATTATTTTATTAGGGTTCTCATAACATTTTACTCACTAACCCAAGTTTTGGGCTTGTAGGAAACGTGTTCATATGAGAATTGCTACATACGGATAGCTCTCTCAGAAAGCTGCCATTTGTTGGACTATTCATGGAGAGTTGGGTTGAAGCATTAAGTTGTTAAAAGAAGGACAAACTGACTGGCTGTACCACACTATTTATTTTCACCATGAGCAAACGCTATTGGTTTTCAACCCTAAATTTCAAAGAAAATGCTGTGATCCATTTAAAGGTCCAATGCAGAAGTTTTTATATCCATATCAAATCACTTCTGGGTACCAATTAAGCAACTTACTATGGTTGTTTTCCATAAAAATGGTCAAAATTAAACAAAAATAGCTTCTTAGCAAAGAGCAATCTCTCAAGCAAGAATTTAGCTAGGACTGTCTGGAAGTGGTCTCAGTGGGGAGGGAAAAACGTCGACAATTTCACAGTATTATTCCAACCCTTAGTGTGTAAATATATATAAAACACCGGAAAATTACGTATTTGACTGCACTGGGTCTTTGATAAGAACCACAAGAGACCAGCAAAATGGATAAAAGTGTGGTAGCAGTAGCAAGAACAGAAGCATCTAGTGTGCAAAACCTCGTACTTTCACACTCATTTATGGTAAATAATGCAAGAGACTTCAATAGATAACTTCTCTAAACGGGGAAAAACCATCACCTGATTCCCAGAGAATACAATACAAAGGGTGAAGAAGCAATACTCCAAGCCACAGCTCCATACTACTTCTGAGACACAGAAAACTGATACTGTATACTGGTTGTTGGGGTGGGATTGGCCTGAAGAGTGGTGGGTCGGTGGGGTGGGTGGCTTTGACCATTTTCTTGAATTCCTTATGCCTTTACACAATGGTAGGAAGAAGTTTGATCCAAATTGAATGTTGGGTACTATATTTGTTGAATATTATGTTAATCATATAAATTAAAAGGTCCTATTTAGGAGCAATCAATTAGCTTAATTTCTCAGAGATCAAATACATTTCAACAAATAATGTTTCAGGAATGCTAATCTTATCTGGTTCAACTACAGAAACGATTTCAGAACAATCTGAGATGGTGGGTGTAAAGGCTTGCTGAAATGACATGTAATGACCCAGTCTATGGTTCTCAGGCAAGTATACAAAATCTTACCTCCGTGTGACACTGCTTCAACAGGTTTATCAGTATGTTGCAGTCATCCGTGTGCAGGTGAGGCGACAGATCAGAGTGCATTCTGAGTTAAGGGTTTACCACTCCAACAATACTGGAAAGACATACAATACCAACCATGTTTGTGACTACAATGAATACTGAAAATTACTATTTAACTATTTGGGTTTGTGTAATGACTGTCTACTCTAAATTATACTCCATCCACCCAATCCCTCTCCATCCTGCAAACTCATGGGGATGATCCATTTTCTGTTTACACTTACCTGCAATGAGAGAGAAAACATGTGTAAAACACAGGTAGGCAGGTTAAAACTAATACAGGTAAAGACATGGATAGCATTGCCTGTGTGGGTTAATGAAGGACAGAATACCAGACACAATGATAAGAGCCCATTCTTTCATCCTGATTCATCTCAAAGCTGTGATTCAGCCTCTACTGTGACAAGTAGGCTAGCAGTGGCAGCGTCGTTATTAAGTCATAAAGTTGTGGTTGTATGGAGATGGACTTTGCTACATATTCAGAGGCCGGTAGAAATAGACTCAAATGTGTATGCAGCAAAGGGGCCAAGGAAACAAAAATTATTCAATTGAATGATACTAGCTAGCTAGTTAGACTGTTCCAGCTATAGTCCTACTAGTACTGTAAGTAACTTAGCTAACAAAATATACTGGAATATGGAATTACCTTAAAGCTGTGAATAGAATAAGGTAGCTAATTGAATAAATATATTACCAGTTCAGTTGGGATATCATTGAGATATCTATCTTCCGGGAATATAATATATCGTTGATCGCAAGTTGACCAAATGTCGCTAGCTGCAAGTGGCTAGTAGTAGCGAGAAATACCACTAAAGGGCAAATGCAACGTTCTTTCAACCCCTTGTTTTAACTCCTATTACTGCCAGGTTACCTGTCGATGTATTTACATCTAGCTAGCTACTGTACAAAATGTGTTTAAACAATTCAGACATAGCATTCGATTGTAAACCTAGTTATTTATTTGATAAAATGAAGACATGATGGTAGCTATATACATTTATCTCAATATTTTGTAAAGGCAAAGGACTACACTCTGATTGACATTACAGTAGCAAATCAACACCCGCTCCCGTTGGATGGTGGTCCAATCAAATTAATTGTCGATCACATGTGGGTGGGCATTCCCTCAATTGCACACAGCAAATAACTCAGTCATTGCAAGACTGGAACATAAAACACATTATATTCCATATTTATGTACGATTGTAGTATATATGCATTATAGCTATTATCATCATATGTAATTCATCCTAAACACTGTGCATCTATGCCTCTCCAGCAGACGGCGCCATCGCATATTGCAGTGGAAAGACGAATACATTTTTACGAAACAAAATCCCAGATGTCAGTTTTCTATTTATTTTGTTTTTTACACGTTTTTGGTTTAATTTAGGACAATCTTAAACCACATTTACTATCATCTAAACACCTTTAAAGCATGTGAATATGTGGAAAACGTTATCTGAAGAGGAAATGACGAAACAGGAAGTTTGACCCACCAAATGAATCCGATTGGTTGACTCTCGTTCGGCGGTTTGTTTTGGATTTGCGTGTCTGCTGTTAGCTTGCTTTCTAATGCGTTTTAAGAATTTAATTGGTTAAACATCGATTTTAAGCATGGATGACTCTACAAAGCGTATATTACAACGTCTGATGCGACGAATCCCTTATCAAATGCTCCAGACAATGCTTGGCAAGTGGGCTCATCTATCAAGGGAGGACCTGCATTCGCTGGACTTCACACAACCAAAATGGGTGTTGACGGAACATCTACTGGCTCTCTGTGAGGTGAATGTAGCTGCTTGACTATATAGTTAACGTTACCTATCTAACTAGCTTTCTAGTGATGTTCTCTAACTTGTTAACTAAAAAAAAAACTTAATCTAACTCACTTTAACAGTTCATCATGGGCTGAATGTAATCCACATTTTTGTTATACGTTCAACCCTTTCTGATATATTCTACTTGTATCTTTCCCAGGAGAATGGCTTGAGAGTGAAACACATCACAGAACTCGAAATGATCTGTAAGTGTTATTTGACCGTGTGAATGAACTAATTCCCACCTCAGTAGCTAATGGTTTACTTAGTAATAGATAATACATTTCACCAATGCTTTCCAGATATCATTGAGAATCCGAACCAGGGAATGTGGCATGGCTTCCAGCTCCTTGATGCAGAGGGTGAATGAAAGTCTCTAATACCTTGCTGTACATTTATAAGTGCTTTCACTGACACTCACACAAAGTTCCTTTTAATGTGGATCCTAATCAATATTAGAGTTCCAGGTATTAGAGGTAGCCTAATCAGCATTACTGTTAATTTCAAGTATATTTTTCTTCTTTCTTCAGAGGATGCACAATCTATTGAGCTGACACAGTTCAAGGAACAGTTCAAGGCCAACCTCACAGAGCTCATCAGCCATGTATGTATGACTTCCATCTTTTATATGCTTGGTAGAAAAGACAGAACAAACATTCATTAAAATGGCTTGTAATGTCCCTCAGTTGCTGTGCTTGCATGTGCCATCTCAGTCAATGCCTGTGTTTGTCTTTCCTTCCAAGGTGTCTATTAAAATAAAGAAACACACAGATGAGGCCATATGGATACGTGTTGCCTGGGGGGACAACTTCACAAAGCCTTACCACCTTAAACCCACATATGTTGTCCACCATCTTCAGACCCCTTATGTCTTTGTGACCGGCTTGACTTCAAAGTATAAGCCTCTTTTAAACCAGGCAAGGATGCTTTCCTCATTGCCCCTGAGGGGATTCATAACGTCATGTTGCAATGCTTAGAATTCTGTTTCTAGGGTCTGTATCTCCTGTTTCACAGACTGAGTTCTGTCATACAGGCCTTGGTTCTGGCCACAAGATATGGCTCTATGAAGGACGCTCACCTCAGTGGACGGAACCTCACCGCCATCAGAGACCTACTGATGAGGCAGTACCAACAGGTAGGCCTGTAAAAGCCTTTATCATGACCATCCCACTGCTTACTGCTAACAAAGAAAGCCTATAGAACTAACTATAGAGGTTCTGCACCTTTTCCTTCATTCATAGGTGTTCCCCACCAAACATCCAAAACCTCTTCAGGAAAAGAATCCTGTCCCGAGAAGTATGTTTTGTTGTCTGCTTATAAAATACAATTGTAATGTATACATGAACCGAATCATGGTGACAACCACAACAAATTAGATATCAATAGAATATTGACTTAGAATGTCAGTGAAACACAAACTATTTTCTCATTTTAGACCCCAATATAGAGAAAGAACATGCTGAGAATACAGAGAACCGACTTCAAATGGCCTGTGAGGCTTTTGGCGATGGGACACTACCTCAACTGCAAAAAGCTGTCTACAAGGTGCAAGAAGTTGAACTATAGTTGTTTACGAAAAGCTTTCTCCTCGTGTGCCTGCTATGCTGTGTGTGACTATATATTCTGCTCTCTTCTCAGCTGGAGACCAAGTTCCGAGATAACTCTAACAAAACGTTGACAGGCAGAGAAGAGCCCTTCAGAGGAGTGGTGGAGTTTGCCAGCACCAACCTCCTAGAGTCACTCAGGCACTGTGTGTCCTCAGGTACAGTATCTATATGTCTGGGGCTGGGTTTTGTTTAATATCCCCTTTAATCTCTGTCAATGGGAAGAGCCACATCTTCTAGTTTTTTGTTTTACCTTTATTGAACTAAGTATTATTTACAATGACGGCCTACCCCGGCCAAACACTAACGACACTGGGCCAATTGTGCGCCTCCCTATGGGACTCCCAATCATGGCCGGTTGTGATACAGCCTGGAATCGAACCAGGGTCTGTCGTGACTCCTCTAGCACTGAGATGCAGTGCCTTAGACCATTAAGTCACTCGGAGCCCTTTGCTCTCTCTCAGGAGCCCTTTGCTCTCTCTCGGGAGCCCTTTGCTCTTTCTCGGGAGCCCTTTCTCTGCACTCTGTTCCATACCCTCAGGTTGAGAAGTCAAGTCTTCCAGGTGTATGCTCAGCATTATAATGTTTTGTTTGATGTGGTTTTAGTTAGTTAACTGCTCATATATGGCTCCACTTCTTTATTAAATCCTGTCCATCGCCACAAGGGGGCAGAGGAACCATGAGAGACTTTCACTGTGTCCCATCTCATTCTCCAGACAGATGTGCTGAGTTGTTTGGTGCTTTTCGGAGGGTCTGCTATTGAGTGAGTGGATTCGATTAGACTCAACCGGGGTGAACCAGGCTATGGCTAGTCACATGACCGGCTAAAGCCGGTGAGGGCAGAGTACCCTGCCCAAATTTAACAGTAATATGCACAACCTGGTCATATTGTCAACATGGCAGCATGATGGATCATTCGGAAACGTACAACATGTTTTTTTCCATAAAAATTTATGTTCAAATTTTCTAACGAGCTTTCTTTGGGACGTTAGTGATTTATCAATAGTAAACACTTGTTCAGGTGAACATGAAATCCTAACTCATTACTCCATGTGTTACGTCACTTTTGTTTCGTGCGGGGCACCTGCTTACCATGCCAGATAAGCTGCCCAGTTTTAAACCCCCCCCGAATCCAATCACTTTTAACGCTGTGTAAACTCGGCCCACCCCGTGAACAGGGTGGGCAAAAACTAATCCCCTCAGTAATTGCTTGTGATTGTGTTTTACAGGTATGGCGTCATCTCCAGTCACCCCTCTTCTCTCATCTATCACACAGAAAGGCAGAAACTATTTTGTTATCACAGACAAAGGAGTTTAAATCAAGTTTAACTATAAGATCTACCAGAACAAGTAGTGTATATTTGTATTGAATGTTGACATTTTATGGGTTTCAACATATATTTTTTAGAACACATTGTTTACCCATTCACTCTGTTTCAGAATAAATCAATTGACATATGTAATCTGTTTTGTTTTATGTAATTTGTTTCACTTATTTTATATGAACAAATAAAACATTTCTGCACTTATGTTGATGAATTTAGTGCATTTTTCAGAGTCCTTTGCCCAAGTGGTGATAAGAATAATCTTTGTTATTGTTTCTCAGTTAATATACTACAATCTGTACTCTAATAAATGTTATTGGATGAATTTTTGTATTTATTTTTTAACTTTGTGTTACTTGAGTAGTGTACAGCAAATATGTAATATATCACAGAAGTAGCTACAAAATTGTCACTTGCCAGCCCTCTGATGTTGCCAGGACGATTGTGGGAGTGGCTGTCTGTTGCTAAGAAAGGTCTCCCGGAAGTGGCCGCGTCCTTGTATTTTCCGGACCATATTTTCCTGGCTTGTTTGCAGCAGCTTTTCTGCTGCCTGGAGAGCAGTTGGTTTGGTGACTTGTCAACAGAAACATGGCTGCCTCTGCGTCCGGGAAAGCATACCGAAACGATAACGCTTCCACGGGCAGTCAAAAATGCACCGAAGAGCCCCCTGCACCGACGCGGGAGATTATCAAACCGTCTATCATGGAGCTCACCAAAGAAGTGCGGACCAATATCCTATGCACCGTAGAAGGATGTGGCAAGATTCTACCGAACACGCCAGCCCTGAACATGCATCTCGTGAAGTCCCACAGAGTAAAGGTAACTAGCTTGTTAGCCTGTTTGCAAGCTAACCAAAGAGGCTACTGACATATTCCAAAACGTCAATTTTTCAATGCATGAGGCTTGTATCGCTAACTAGTTACGTTAGGTAGTTCGAGGCATGCTTATTGGGAAAACGTCAAGTCATCGTGCACTGTTTGAGGCCAGTTCTTTGAAGTTGGCTAGCTACAACTGTATATTGCTGATAACGTTATTTGGTTACTATTGTGAAACATTGCTTAAAGCATTTGAACTATCATCCTAGGCTAGGATCATGGCTGTATGAGACTGATTATCCTGTCTAATGTTAAATTAACCTGCTTTATTGTACTGCCTTTACATGTCAGCCATACAAATAGATTATATGTTCAAACCCACACGGTTAGATGCGCACAATAACACGAACATTGTGGATATTCAGATTAATATAATAGTTCGTTTAAAACGTTTACATGCTTTGCAAGAACAACGATTTCAGTAATAATCCGGTTTACATAAACACATCTGAAGTTATGCTAATGATGGGACTTTTGATAAATGCAAAAAATCGGCAGTAAAAATAAACGTTCTACCACAGTGGCCATGTTAATTTGAGAATACGATTTGATATTGAATTAGGACATATAATGTTTGTATGTGAAAAGATGCACATTTTCAGTTTTTCCGAACTCACGCATGAGGGAGGCTTGCGCTACGGGTGCTGGCACATGCGCAGATCAAATACACCGCTGGAACGCCGATTAAACTGTTTACGTGCCTTAAATCGAAGGTTGCTCCGAAAACCAGGTGTTTTAATCGGTTTACTTCGATTATGACCTTACTCTGCTTATCTTAAATCGGCCTAAGGTGTTTAAATGACTGTCATACTCAGTTTAATATCGAATTATTAGTGTGCACGTAAATATACTTGTCTCCATGCCCACATAGCCTAACGTTGTAATATTATTGAGTCATTAGGTTTTCTAGAAGATTGTGGAAATTCGAGTAATTAAAATAACCCTCGGTGAATTAATGTTTATATGGCTGAAGAAGGTGGGCTAAGGCCAAGATGTGCAATCAAATCAGTCTGACTAATGTCACACTGTCTTTAGCCTAAATATGAATACTCGCTACAGTAAAGGTATTGGAGACAATGGTCCTCCTCTTTAACTGAAATGTATTCACTGTCCTCACCTAGTCTTGCTGCCCTGTGGGAGTCCTAGTGATTCCAGTTTCCCCCAAATGAATGCTGTTTGTCTGCTGGGATCTAGCTGTCTTTTGTCTTGCTACAGACTGAGCTCTTTTGAAAAAAAGAAAAGGTGAATGTTTGAATTTGAATTAGGTCTGAAAAGCACTTCATGCTCCTCAAGTGCTAACTGTTCTCAATATTGAACTAATTCAACTGGGCCTAATGCAGGAGAATGAGAGCTGGAGGAGAAGATACATTATGCAGCAGTTCATGAAGGAAACTGTCAATCTGAACAAAATGGTGTCAAGTGAGCGTAGTCTTAGATGTCTTTGACTGTGTGACAGGGCTGCAAGTAGAGGCAACTATACCCTTGCTTTTGAGAACCCAAAGCATTCTGCCTTATCACAAAGGTTCCCCGCTATAAGTACCAGTGGGAGCATGTGACTACAATCCCAACTCTCTGTTTTATTATTTAGAAACGTCAGTTATCGCTTGCGATATGGTTTTCAAAACATATGGACCTTATCTTTCATTTCAATTACATTTAAGTCATTTAGCAGACGCTCTTATCCAGAGCGACTTACAAATTGGTGAATTCACCTTCTGACATCCAGTGGAACAGCCACTTTACAATAGTGCATCTAAATCATTAAGGGGGGGTGAGAAGGATTACTTATCCTATCCTAGGTATTCCTTGAAGAGGTGGGGTTTCAGGTGTCTCCGGAAGGTGGTGATTGACTCCGCTGTCCTGGCGTCGTGAGGGAGTTTGTTCCACCATTGGGGGGCCAGAGCAGCGAACAGTTTTGACTGGGCTGAGCGGGAACTGTACTTCCTCAATGGTAGGGAGGCGAGCAGGCCAGAGGTGGATGAACGCAGTGCCCTTGCTTGGGTGTAGGGCCTGATCAGAGCCTGGAGGTACTGCGGTGCCGTTCCCCTCACAGCTCCGTAGGCAAGCACCATGGTCTTGTAGCGGATGCGAGCTTCAACTGGAAGCCAGTGGAGAGAGCGGAGGAGCGGGGTGACGTGAGAGAACTTGGGAAGGTTGAACACCAGACGGGCTGCGGCGTTCTGGATGAGTTGTAGGGGTTTAATGGCACAGGCAGGGAGCCCAGCCAACAGCGAGTTGCAGTAATCCAGACGGGAGATGACAAGTGCCTGGATTAGGACCTGCGCCGCTTCCTGTGTGAGGCAGGGTCGTACTCTGCGGATGTTGTAGAGCATGAACCTACAGGAACGGGCCACCGCCATGATGTTGGTTGAGAACGACAGGGTGTTGTCCAGGATCACGCCAAGGTTCTTAGCGCTCTGGGAGGAGGACACAATGGAGTTGTCAACCGTGATGGCGAGATCATGGAACGGGCAGTCCTTTCCCCGGGAGGAAGAGCAGCTCCGTCTTGCCGAGGTTCAGCTTGAGGTGGTGATCCGTCATCCACACTGATATGTCTGCCAGACATGCAGAGATGCTCGCCACCTGGTCATCAGAAGGGGGAAAGGAGAAGATTAATTGTGTGTCGTCTGCATAGCAATGATAGGAGAGACCATGTGAGGTTATGACAGAGCCAAGTGACTTGGTGTATAGCGAGAATAGGAGAGGGCCTAGAACAGAGCCCTGGGGGACACCAGTGGTGAGAGCGCGTGGCGAGGAGACAGATTCTAATCTTTCAATAGAATACATTTTCTGTAGCAGGTTTGCACAGATCCATACGGCCTCAAACTACACTTCCTCCTCAGTTACCTTACACACAGATGTTCGAGCAGGCTAGATAGCTAGTTAGCACAGGTGGTCGCATCAGTCTTCCGTATACAAGGGCTGTAACATGGCGCTATGGCCGTGTGGGAACACTAACCATTTAAAGGTGTGTAGTAATTGAACCTTTTAGTTTTTTTAAATGATCTCTCACTGATATGAAATATTTGTTACTTATGTTTCCAAAATCGTATCGCAAGCCATGCGTATTAAGATTCAGAACTCGCGTCGGGGCTCTAAACAGAACTCCCCGGCCAGAAGATACCTTCATAAATAGACAATAAAGGTAGTTATGGGCCAACGCTACTCAACCAGAGTCAGGAAAGCACAGTCTGCTTACTGTGCCTCTGCTGTTACGCACTGGCCAGGCTTGTTCTGTTGTATTCATTGATGCAGAAAGAGAGGTGATTTGGGTTATAACTAGAGGTCGACCGATGATGATTTTTCAACGCCGATACCGATTATTGGAGGACCAAAAAAAGCCGATACCGATTAATCAGCAGATTTAAAAAAAAATATATAAATATATTACATTTATTTATTTGTAATAATGACAATTACAACAATACTGAATGAACACTTATTTTAACTTAATATAATACATCAATAAAATCAATTAAGCCTCAAATAAATAATTAAACATGTTCAATTTGGTTTAAATGATGCAAAAACAGTGTAATATGTGCCATGTAAAAAAGCTAACGTTTAAGTTCCTTGCTCGGAACATGAGAACATATGAAATGTTAAAAGGTGGTTCCTTTTAACATGAGTCTTCAATATTCCCAGGTAAGAAGTTTTAGGTTGAGGTTATTATAGGAATAATAGGACTATTTCTCTCTATACGATTTGTATTTCATATACCTTTGACTATTGGATGTTCTTATAGGCACTTTAGTATTGCCAGTGTAACAGTATAGCTTCCATCCCTCTCCTCACTCCTACCTGGGCTCGAACCAGGAACACATCGACAACAGCCACCCTTGAAGCAGCATTACCCATGCAGAGCAAGGGGAACAACTACTCCAAGTCTCAGAGCGAGTGACGTTTGAAACACTATTAGCGCGCACCCCGCTAACTAGCTAGCCATTTCACATCAGTTACACCAGCCTAATCTCTGGAGTTGATAGGCTTGAAGTCATAAACAGCGAAATGCTTGAAGCATTGTGAAAAGCTGCTGGCAAAATGCACGAAAGTGCTGTTTGAATGAATGCTTACGAGCCTGCTGGTGCCTACCATCGCTCAGTCATACTGCTCTATCAAATCATAGACTTAGTTATAACATGATAACACACAAATACGGTCATTAATATGGTAAAATCCGGAAACTATCACCTCGAAAACAAGACGTTTATTCTTTCAGTGAAATACGGAACCGTTCCCTATGTTATCTAACGGGTGGCATCCAAAAGTCTAAATATTCCTGTTACATTGCGCAACCTTCAATGTTATGTCATAATTACATACAATTCTGGCGAATTAGTTGGCAACGAGCCAGGCAGCCCAAACTGCTGCATATACCCTGACTCTGTGTTCAACGAACGCAGAGATATTTAAATAATATTAATATTGCCTGCTAACCTGGATTTCTTTTAGCTAAATATGCAGGTTTAAAACTGTGTATTGATTTTAAGGAAGGCATTGATGTTTATGGTTAGGTATAGTCGTGCAATGGTTGTGCTTATTTCGCAAATGTGCTTTTGTTAAATCATCCCCCGTTTGGTGCAGTTGGCTGTCTTTGTTAGGAAGAAATAGTCTTCACACAGTTCGCAACGAGCCAGGCGGCCCAAACTGCTGCATCTACCCTGACTCTGTTGCAAGAGAATTGACACAATTTCCCTAGTTAAAAGATATTCATGTTAGCAGGCAATATTAACTAAATATGCAGGTATAGAAATATATACTTGTGTATTGATTTTAAGAAAAGCATTGATGTTTATGGTTAGGTACATGTTGGTGCAACGACAGTCCTTTTTCGCAAATGCGCACCGCATCGATTATATGCAATGTAGGACACGCTAGATAAACTAGTAATATCATCAACCATGTGTAGTTAACTGGTGATTTATGATTGATTGATTGTTTTTATAAGATAAGTTTAATGCTGGCTAGCAACTTACCTTGGCTTCTTACTGCATTCGCGTAACATGCAGGCTCCTTGTGGAGTGCAATGTAAGGCAGGTGGTTAGTGAGCTGGACTAGTTAACCGTATATTTGCAAGATTGAATCCCCGAGCTGATAAGGTAAAAATCTGTCGTTCTGCCCCTGAACCAGGCAGTTAACCCACCATTCCCAGGCCGTCATTGAAAATAAGAATGTGTTCTTAACTGACTTGCCTATACATTTTTTTAAATTGGCCAAATCTGTGTCCAAAAATACAGATTTCCGATCGTTATGAAAACTTGATATCGGCCCTTATTAATCGGCCATTCCGATTAATCGGTCAACCTCTAGTTATAACACTGTCACTGGACACTCACTGTGCCTTAACTCGGCTGAACTGCCGTATCACATTTGCTGGCCAACTGCTGGATGTGTGTGTAACACGGCAATCAATTTAATTTCACACACTTCCGAACATTACAAATCGAACTCAAATAATAGCCTTCTGTACTAGGCAGGTTGTAGTGTTAGACTAGTCACACTTCTTGTGTAATGGCTGTATGCAAGGTGTCACTTAACATGTTTAACTCGCATGTTTTCAGTTTGCATTTCTTAGCAGCGATGCTGCTCAGCAGACCCTACCCAGGCTGTCTTGTAGCAGACAGAAACAAAGCTATCTCTGTCCTGCCTGTCTGTATCACCGTCTGGCAATGCACTGTGCCTGGTCTGTCTGCTGGGAAGGGACATAATAGTGTCATGGAGAGCAGCTCAGGGACTGTGCTCTGCCCTAGAACAGACCGTCTGAATGTTAACCTGCTCATCTGCTGCTGCAAGTAGCCTATACAGAACTCTATGTCTCTGATGTAACCTTTACAATAATATAAGATACTGTGTCTGTTTACTGTGAAGACAGATCATTTTAGCACTATGCAGGATGTTTATGTATATTAGCCTAACTTCCATCAAAACGTCTATTTTACTAGTACTGTAACAATGACACAGTCGATGTAGCCTGCTAGGTGACCTTGGCCAGTGAAATACTGCAGTGCTAGTAATGATGGTTAGGCTGTACACACGGATCGATGCTGAGGTCCATCTGGGGCCTGTGAGTCATACCAAGCTCTGTGTCTGCTGTACTCTTACATAAGCATCATGCTGTTGTTCATTGAGTTAATACAATGTGCTGCTGACAGCTGTCTGGAGACTGCCAGGAGTGTGGAGTGATGTAGCACACTGGAAAGCACAAACTCGATGTTCTGTTAAACTAATAACTTTCATCTGAACCTCTTTAAAGTCATAGATGTGGACCCTCCACCTGGATCACCTTGTCTCTGTATTTGACATTAATATGGTTTTCTACAGGATAATTGGCGTGTCCATTGGCTGGATGTTTTCCAGAGAGAGGATTTTAGTCTCTCTCTAACTAAAGTATAACTAATGCCTAGCCTTTAGCTCAGCGGTCTTGAGAGTTGTGTGATGGCCTACCTTTCTAAATGTGGTTGGTTAGCCTACATTATTTCACTGCTGACAGATGACACTAAATCTTAAGCCTTTAATATCACAGTCTAATCATTCATCCTCTCTCTCCACAGGACGGTCTTGTCAACCCCACCATCAGGAAGGACATGAAGGGCTCCCAGAAGCTCTACTGTTGTCCCATAGAGGGCTGTCCACGAGGCCCCAACAGACCCTTCTCCCAGTTTTCCCTGGTTAAACAGGTACCACATCCCTACAGTCAGTCTAAGATCTGTATAATGCCAGAGATTGCCTGGCTGAAACCACCTGAGCCAGACTCATGCGGATTGTCTAATGAATGAAAAGACTGAGACAGACATTTCCTCCTGGGTTTTCCCCTAATCACTTTTGGGTCCTGCTTTGGATCTCCCCTGAGATCCTGATGGTGGATGGGAATTATAAATTATTGGAAAGTGTGTCTAATAATTGTCTCAATAGAGAGGCTTTTGAAGTATAACTAGGAAATTGGAATTAGTGAACAAGAAGGGAATAATACATTCCTTTATTGTATTTTTCCAGTTCATGTAACAAGTAACCTCCTCTCACAGCCCGATGTATATTCTGCTCTATCCAGCACTTTATGAAAATGCATGCAGAGAAGAAGCACAAGTGTTCCAAGTGCAACAACGGCTACAGCACAGAGTGGGACCTGAGGCGCCACATAGAGGATTGTGGGAGGACCTACCGCTGCACGTGTGGCTGCCCCTACGCCAGCAGAGCAGCGCTACTGTCACATATCTACAGGACCGGCCACGAGGTCCCCACAGAACACAGGTAGAGGGTACAAAACATTAGGAACATGTACTCTTTCCATGATATAGCTTTCACCTGGTCAGTCTATGATTATTGACGTCAGCTTTTAAATCCACTTCAATCAATGTAGATGAAGGGGGGGAGACGGGTTAAAAAACATATTTTTAAGCCTTGACAATTGAGACATGGATTGTGTTTGTGTGCCATTCAGAGGGTGAATAGGCAAGACAAAATACTGAAGTGGTTTTGAACAAGGTCTGGTAGTAGGTTTCAGGTGCACCGGTTTGTGTTAAGAACTGCAATGTTGCTGGGATTTTCACGCTCAATAGTTTCCTGTGTGTATCAAGAATGGTTCCCCACCCAAAGGACATTCAGCCAACTTGACACAGCTGTGGGAAGCATTGTAGTGAACATGGGCCAACATCCCTGTGGAATGCTTTTGACACCTTGTCCTGCGAAATGAGGCTGTTCTGAGGGCAACGGTGTACGGTGTTCTTCATGTTTTGTTCACTGTGTGTACTGGATATCATACTAGAGGGCAGTGTTTCCATTAACAGGTTATTGACGGGTTTTGGCCAATTTAAAATACACAAAAGCCGACATATATAAGCATTGTCCAAGACATTGTCCAGCAAAAAACATCCTCCATAAATCACATTAGCTACGCATAGCTACGCCGTCTTTCAATGATCTCTCTACTTAGCCTGTTTCTCTTCCTGCCTGGCTTTCTTGAGCTCATGCTCTCACTCGCAAATTAGCATTGCATCAACTGGAACAGGCCACAAAATGTTCACATGCCAGTCTGTGACACATCGCTGCATGCACATGACTCAGTGGAGAATGATGATTTTATGCTACATGATTCTCCCTAAGATAGTGGACATTAATGTCCATTCTAAGGAGGAATTCAAGAGATTAAATAATCGTGCTTCCCTACTCTTCCTCTAGTTTACTGCCTGTTTCAGTAGTTGGCTCAAAAATGCTTGACTAACAAGCTACTGTACCAAGGATGGAGGTACAGACAAGTGGACAAATAATTAGACACTGAAACAGAGGATTTTTGACAAGCCAGATGGACAGATTGAGACATGCGTTGTGCAAGGCGCCAACGTTCACTTGGTAGGCTATCCTTCCTCCTTGCATATTGCAATCACTTCCATGTGGTGTCATTGAATCAGCAGTGGGTGCTCCTCAAAGCATTAGTCTACACATGACATTCAAATGGGTTTCTATTAAAAAAGACTTGTATTTGGTTGGACATATTGGAGGGGATTTAAAGATGGTGGTGGCAGAGAGGCTCAACATCTTCAAGTGTCATGCAGTTTATCCAGTAAACCATGTCATTATTCAGTAACAGATCATGTTGGGACAAACGCCTGCATGCACAACGTGGCTTGAGAACAGACCTTGAATTTGACTGCACAACGATGCTGCCACTTCACCTTGCTTTAATTAGTGTTTGTCAAAGCTTTAGAACTACTTACTGCTGTTTTGTCTGCTTGACGTATTCTCTCCTCCGCCCGGTGTTTGCAGGTATCCACCAGTGAAAAAGCGGAAGATGGAGAGACAGATAAGTGGAGAGGAAAAAGTCAAGCCTAGTGAATTCATGTGTCAGATCATAAAAACAGACCGAGAACTCTCAGAGGACTCCCTCCCTTCAGACAGGGTCTGCCACAACAACCCCCCTAAACACCTCCAGAAACTCCTTCTACCCAAGCCCGAAGTGGCTCTGGTGAATTTCCCTGTCATGCAGCTGGCCCATCTCCCCGTCCTCCTCCCCTCCACAGAGAGCGGGGTTCTGAGGTCTGTGGTGCTGGCTGTGGACAGCCAGGGCTCCGTCAGCACCCTCCACCTCATGCCCCAGTCCATGGGGGCCATGGTGCCTCACCTGGACCCTAAGACCCTGTGCTTCAGGGGCAGCATGCCTGCCTCCCGCTCCAGTCTGGGGCCTGTCAGCATGGGGGTGCAGGTAAGTCTGGAGTCAGTGGGCTCTGGCGATGACCTAGGAGGGACCAGGGGGAGCAATACCTCCACCAACATCCAGACAGACATCTCATACTTGTCCAGAATGCCTATGGGGGTCGGGGTGGGGACGGACATGTGCCCCTTTGGTGAGTCGTCGGTCTCATCGTGTTCTCAGACAGATATTAGTGTGAGTGCTCAGGTCCTGCTGCCGGTCAGTGTAGAGACCCAGACGTTCCCCTCTAAGGCCAAAGCCACCACAACCATCGGGGCGCAGACAGATACCCTCAGCCAGCTGCCCTGCCCCTATTCCTCCCCATCCCAGTCCCCCTACATTACCAAGCAGACCCAGACCAGACTTGCCCTGGCTGGGTCAGGAGAGAGGGCTCAGATGGACCAGGCCATTATGTGCTCAGACCTCTTCGACAGTTACTCCCTCAGTGTCTCAACACAGACGGCACTGACAGACGGAAGCTTCAGAACCCACGGTGTAGACGACCCCCTTTCCGGTAACAGTCTCTATGACCACGACAAGTCAGCAGGAGGCATGTGCTTTGGCGTGCAGACAGACGATCTCCAGTCGGGCAGCGTGGCGGACAACCAAACCCAGACCACCTTGGCTCTGTTCAACGATCTGGAAAATATCTTGTCCGGTCACCAGACGCAGATGGATTCTTCAATAGGCTGTGGGTCAGGTCTGTGCTCTGTTCAGGAACAGCACACGGGCATCGATTTTGACTTTGAGGAATTCCTGAATGCGGCCCACATCCAGACCCAGACGGAGGAGAGCGAGCTGAGCGGGCTGGGGGCCGACACGCCCCTGGAGGTCCTGGATATCCAAACCCAGACAGACTTCCTCCTCCTGGAGGGCCTGGGAAACAGTGAGGGGCCGGGCCGGAGCCAGGCCAGCGACCTGGAACTGGAGATGTTTGACACCCAGACCCAGACGGACCTCAACTTCCTGCTGAAAGCCGGAGGCCACATGCCCCTGGGCAACATTCTGCGCCAGTCCAGCTTCTCCATGAGCACAGAGTCATCTGACACTGAGACGCAGACCGACCTCCACCGACCGCTTACACCGACACCAAACTCTAACACCCTTCCCTCCGTGTCCCAGGGTGACCAGGCCAGGCTCTTGAGCAGCACGGAGACTCAGACGGTGACCGACGCATCTTCTGAGGGCCTCGGAAACCTCTTCCTGACCAGCAACGAGACCCAGACAGTCATGGACGACTTCCTGTCAGCTGACATGGCCTGGAACATGGAGTCCCACTTCAGCTCGGTGGAGACGCAGACGTGTGAGGAGCTGTTTGCTCTCTTTCAGCACTCTGAGAAACCCAACAGCTGAATTACCACCCCCCCACACACACCTCCTCAGTCCACGCAATGGGGTTCTGGTTTCTGTCCAGGAGGTCCTGGGATCCTACTCATCATCCTCTACAGTCTTTGTCCCTCTACTACTGGAGGTTTAGGTGTAGAAGTGAGCCTTCTTGAAGTCTTAGGACATTCTACAGAGGGGTAGCATGTCTAGGATAACATGTCCAGACATCACCCTCATGCTAGCTCGAAAGCACTTTATTATAGTTCATGGATATGATTTCCCATCCTTGTTTACATGTTTATTTGCGCGTCTTACTACTTAAATATATATATTTTGTCTGAAAAACCAGTTTAGTCCATTTACAATATTTTAAAATTTGAGCACTAATGTTTGCCGTAAGAGAGTATGTAATGCCTGTTGAGCCTTTCCTTAATCATTCTGCTATTGAAAGGCTTCTGGCAGATTTAATGTGGCACAAATATACTCGTGAAACTCTAAAATAGTTGCCGCACTACCATTGTTGACATGTGATTGTGAAGTGCAGTCTTGTAGAATTGCCCTATTGTTACAGGGCCACCCACCTATAAGCTGGGTCACCGCGTTAGCAGACTAGCCTGTCATGGTCTTTGACTTATTCATTAGCTGGCTAGCAGCACAGTGTGCTGAAGTGATACAACACTGTAGAGAAACACTATGAGGATCTAGCTACTCTCTAGTCACTGTGATTACGTTGTGATTGTGTATGTCCACCATATACAGTGCCTTCAGAAAGTATTCATACCCCTTGACTTTTTCCACATTTTGTTGTTACAAAGTGGGACTAAGTGGAACAAAAAATTGAGCAGTTATGGAAAATGTGATGAATATTTCTGCTTTAAATAAGTATTCAACCCCCTGAGTAAATACATGTTAGAATCACCTTTCAATTACAACTCTTTCTGGGTAAGTATTTTGAGATTTCCATACCTGGATTGTGCAACATTTGCCCATTTATTATTTTCAGAATTTTTCAAACTCTGTCAAATTGGTTATTTATCATTGCAAGACCTTTTTTAGGTCTTTTTAGCTTTTCAAGTAGATTTAAGTCAAAACTGTAACTCGGATATTCGGGAACATTCTCTGTCTTCTTGGTAAGCAACTCCAGTGTAGATTTGGCCTCATGTTGTAGGTTATTGTCCTGCTGAAAGGTGAATTAATCTCCCAGTATCTGGTAGAAAGCAGACTGAATCGGGTTTTCCTCTAGGATCTTGCCTGTGCTTAGCTCCATTACACTTCTTTTTTATCCTCAAAAACTCCCCAGTCCTTAACAAGCATACCCATGACATGATGCAGCCACCACTATGCTTGAAAATATGTGGAGTGGTACCCCAAACATAACACTTTGTATTCAGAATAAAAAGTGAATTGCTTTGCCGCATGTTTTGTATTGTGGATTGTGGAGTAACTACAATGTTGTTGATCCATCCTCCATTTTCTCCTATCACAGCCATTAAACTCTTAACTGTTTTAAAGTCATTGGCCTCATGTTGAAGTACCTGTGCGGTTTCCTTCCTCTCCTGCAGCTGTGTTAGGAATACACCATCCAATGTGTAATTAATAACTTCACCATGCACAAAGGGATGTTCAATGTCTGGTTTCTTTATTTGTACCCGTCTACCAATAGGTGCCCTTTTTTGTGAGGCATTGGAAAACCTCCCTGGTCTTTGTGGTTGAATCTGTGTTTGAAATTCACTGCTTGACTGAGGGATCTTACAGATAATTGTGTGTGGAAGTTAGAGATGAGGTGGTCGTTTAAAAAACAAATCATGTTATACACTTATTGTACACAGTGTGAGTCCATGCAACTTATGTGACTTGTTAAGCACAGTTTTACTCTATATTTAGGCTTGCCATAACAAAGGGGTTGAATACTTACTGACACGACATTTCAGCTTTTCATTTCATATGTTAATTTGTTCAAATTTCCTAAAACCTAATTCCACTTTGAAATTATGGGGTATTGTGATAAGGCCAGTGACAAGTCTCAATTTAATCCCATTTAAATTCAGGCTGTAACACCATTTGGGGGGGCAATGAGTGTGAATACTTTCTGAAGGTACTGTATAACAACCCCACTAAACGTTACTGAACATAAACTGACAATATTACAATTTCTATCAAACTTTTCTTGAACTATACTCTAAAGCCTACCTTATTGGTCAAAGCTAGCTGTTGGTATCATTACAATATTTTACCTCATTTGCACATGCACCCCATTCAAATTTCAAGAAACCCATTTGTTGAGACATTTTTATTGAATGTGAACTTTACAAGAGCTCTTCAAGTTTTGAGTATTTGTCCATGTTGGATTTTGTTATGTTGGTGCCTTAAACCAAGTATTTTTCATTGTATTTTGTTATTTTTCCATTGGTCAGTGATGCACTAAGCAGCTTTAAGAGGTAGAAAGAAGTTCAGGATCAAAATGTATTTAACATTTACATTATATTTATTTGTGGAGGGTGTCTTGGAAGAATACTTCAAACTCAAGTGTCTTTTAATTTGCATGTTGAGTATGTTTGTTTCCTGTACCTCTACTTTCAAAAACATTTTGTTGCAAGATATGTTAGAAGTCCTGTTTTGTGTTACACATCTAGGTTCTAAGAATGCAATGCAGTATTTGTTTCCAAGGCAGCATTCGCCCTACTGTGGTACACTATCAATATGTGAAGAAGTGTACCCAGAAACGGCAGAATGTAGCCTACATGACACTGTGCCCATACTACACAACATGGCTTAGTTTTTGCACTGCATCTTAACGTAATCGAAACAGGACTGTTTCATTCCAGTTTATAACAGACTTTCATACTCAACCACATTTCATAACAATGTATTGTGCTGTACTGAAAACACTACTCCTATTTAATTTATCGTTCTTCAACTTGATTATAATAGCGCTGAGGGGAGAAACTGCCTTGCTTTAAAAATGAAAAATAAACATGTACAGTAGACTACATGGCAGGGTTGAAGTCAATTTCATTTTAATTCCAGGCAATTGAGAAAGTAAACCAAATTCCAATTCCCAATTTTCCTCATTTTGAAAGAAAATTGGAATTGAAATGGAATTGATCCTAACCATGCTACATGGGGGTGTGGACTTCAGCGCGTTGGTTTTTCTCAGTAGGGAGTGCATGCAGTCTTTGGTGCCAATGTAAGTTATTTCAGTTGCATTTCTGTTTGCGGTCTTATCTGTTGTATTTCAGTTGCCTGAATGTGTAAAGGTTGCCTCTCGCTGTTTGTTTTGTTGGTGCTTTTCAGCAGACGCTCATAATAAACTCTTCATAAAGGGTTGATTGTTTCAGTTGATGTAGTAGCTGGTTGTTTGTACTAGCTTAGTTCCAGTACACTTCAAATCAAAGGACAGTAATGCAGTGCTGTATAAAGCCAAGTCAAATATTGTATTACTGGTTAAAGCACATACTACTTTTGACTGACAACACAATAATCAATATTGTACACACTCAATGTGCTGTTTTTCGGTAAATGTCAGGTAGTTTTCACCTGGGTTGTGTGGCAGTACAAGTTAATGTACTATGTACGTGTATTATGCTCAGTCCATTTGAATACAGGATTGTAATTGTGTACGTCATTTGGAATATGATACTAATCCCGCCGCCCACACACCTATGCTGTCACAGCCCCTCAGAGTCACAGTGTGGGTCACATCTAGCATGTAATTCAGTAGGCTACCAATGACATCTTCACATGGGTTGGAACACTACAATCACTGACTGCTCATTCCATTAGAGTGCATGAGCATGCTTTGTTAATGGCTCAGATCATATTTTGTCATACTGAGGAGAATCATGTCTGCAGTTTAACATTCAGGAATCCAAGAAACTGACCTAGAGCTCAGCATCATAGAGTAGTAGGCACAGTTGCTGGGTAAGTGTGAGCACCACAATAAAAGCACATGCAAAATCTAGAACTGAAATCACACACAAATGAACGTATCACTCCATTTTAAAATGAGTCACTCCATATGTCCAGGTACGTGGAAGGTTTGTAATTATGGAAGGCTCATGTAACAGTTAAATGATTTCATGCAGAATAATCAGTGGTAACAAATGACCATAACATGTCTGCACAATGAATTCTAGCAATCTGGACTACTTTGCATTGCTGATGTGGACCAAATGCTACCTTTTGAAATGCATGTAATGCATGAATAAACTGGTTATACAATGAGGCTGAGGTGGTATAGCCTATAAATCAAATAGAACTAACAGCAATCTGTAAACTCATGTCAATTCCATGTAGTTTAAAACGACCAAGTTCAATTCGTCATCAGTGTCATGTAAAAGATATGAAGATATTTCAAAGAAAGCTTATTTTTAATCACAAACCCACAAAGACTGAGCTTTTGGGTTGGGAGAGAGTATGGAGTGCAAAGTAACAGTCTCTGTTTAGAGTAGTCTCTGTGCAGAGGCTGGGATGGGCACCCTGTTCCCAAACAGAATGGGCAGTTGGGGCTCTGCACGCTTCAGAATCTTGGTCTTCAGTCCAAAGTAGAGTCTGTGAGCACTGCTGGTCCGGGGATCCTGTCTGAGGTGTCTGTCCAGGGGGTAGGTGGCGCGGGGTAGAGGATCTGACAGTGCTGAGGGTATGGCACATCTCTTGGGGATGGGGATGCTGAAAGCAGACAACAGGTGGCGACTGCTGGCTCTCCCAGGCACCACCCTGACCCAGCCCTCTCCAAGGCAGGCATGCGTGACCCACCGTCTGACCTCCCCCTCTCCCCAGCCACTGACCCAGGTCTCCACACCACCTCCCCTCTCCCAGGCAGGCGTGACACCGTCTGACCCAGCCGCTGCGGTCTCCACACCACCTCCCCTCTCCCAGGCAGGCGTGACACCGTCTGACCCAGCCGCTGCGGTCTCCCCATCTGAGGCACTGCGCCCTGGGCCGGCCTTCTCCGGAGCTGGCTGGTGACCCTAGGGTGTCTGGACTGGGAGGCCTTCACGGGTGGGAGGATGGCGAAGCTGCTGATGATCAGCGTCATGGGACACTCTGAGGCTGAGTGGTTGTGACCCTGGGAGGGGGCAGAGCCCAGCAGTGAGTCACTGATCTCACACACCCAGCTTTGTCCTCCACCAAATTGTCTTGGAGTGTCAGTTGCTGTGTGGCTTTCTGAAGGACTCTGGTGGGGACTCCTCTGAAGAGATGTTAGAGGTTTGACTGTAGAGTCTGTTCAAGAAGTCTCCCAGGGTTGTGGGCAGGGGTTCTCCCATGAGTCCAGGGAGGAATCCCAGAAGGACTCAGGGAGTGGGTTATGCTGGACTCAGAGTCAAGGGGATCCGAGAACTTCACAAGGTCCACACACAGGTGGCAGTGGTGGTCTGTGTCTCCAGTCTTGACCCTCTTTCCTCTCCTCTGGATCTGAACCAGGCAGCCAAGTGGAGTAGTCCTGCCCCAGCCCCGGATCTGTCTCAACAACGAACACAACAGCATTAAGGGAAACGTAATTCCATTTTAATCAGTGTATTGCAACTTAGAGAAAATTAGGTGTTACCTTTTAAGATGATTTCTAAGATTGAATGTAGTTATAAACAGTGAATAAACATGTAATTGGGGTGTGTATCTGGTGCCTAACGTGACATATGGCTGGATATCATTCACAATCTAGCCAAAAAATAAAAGAGTAACCACAGTCATTACTTACAGCTTCCCCCATCTGGAGAGACAGATAAACTCAAATGGCTCCTGCTCTTTGGATGAGGTATCATCGCTAATATCCAAAAGGGCATCGACATGGCCCCTATTGGGTAGTTGGCAGCTCTGGTCCCATCCTGTGTACTCAACTGCCACACTTCTGTCTTCAGCCACTTCTACAGGCGCCTGATCCCATTCCTTGAATTTGTCCATTCTAAGATGAGCCTTTCAGGGTGACATCTGTTGAGAGTTAAAAAGCATCCCTAGTTCGGCACTCATCTTGTAGGCTCGTTGGTAAAAGTGGAGATACACAAACAGCAAGCAACCTATAATTAATTGTAAGCAAAACTATGTGTAAGATATCTGAAGACATGTAGCCTTTAACGTCAACTTTATGACATGTTAACTAACTCAGTGTTAACAAACGTGTTGACCCTGTTTACAAAACCTGTCCATTAAATGGATTCATAAACATTCTAGCTAGCTAGCAAGAGAACCTCACATTTCTGCCTAGCAACGAACTTTAACGTTAGGTAAACTAACGTTAGCAACGGAAGTAGGAAGCTTGTTCTGTTACCTGAAGCAAGCAAGGCTGTAAAAGAGACAACTTACCATTAAGTTCAATAAGTTCGGGCTCGAGTTCTACATTTTCCTCAGCAATACCATCCAAGCATTTGCTCCTTTTTACATTCAACTTAATAGGCAGTAACATAGAATAGTCATCAAATATTTATTACAGTTTTGCAGGAGACGCCCTCAAACAAAATCAAAGATGTGCTTGGCCCACGAAGTGTTTGGAGAAGAGATAGAACGTCGTTGCCGTGACAACTCCGCTACAACAAGGCGCTCAGAAGTGACGCAGGGGAAACGAAGAGGAAAATGGGAGGGGGCGTGAGAAAACAAATTGCAGTTGACAGGTTATTGCTAATTTCCATGTTATCTAAGAAAATGTAACGATTTCTAGACCTGGATTTGCTGCTTGTTACAATTCTTGATTTACAGCATGGTGTCTGTCCACTATGTTGCTGACTATTTCATTGAATATCTATAATTAAGACTAAACCTAAAATGTATGTAATCTATAGTAAACTGTCCTATACAATATGATCCAACATAGCCCATTATAACAGTATTATAATATATATTGTATAACGTAAGGCTATACAATAGTGGGCATGGGCCTAAGTGAATTTGATTCAGATCAGTGCTTGACTTTGATTGAAATAGGTTCAGGTATTACTTTTAGGTGGCAGTACTGTTTATATTTAGGTGCACGAGCTCCACAACACTTTTGAGTTAATATTCTATAAAATGAACAGGAGCTCGAGCAGTAGAACATTTGAGGTGCTGGTACTGAGCGCCGGTGAGCTCCTACCCAAGTCTAGCACTGATTCAGATTGGCCAATGCTTCATAGTATGGCTACAGTAGCTGTAGCACACGGGGATGTGGGAAAATCCTCAACCTGAACTGTCCCCACTTGCGCCAGCGAATAGTTATCTTTTCGCGTGGCACCGACTGTTGACGCTTCTTGACGGCCGTGGTACTCGCAAGCAGTGTGACGTCCTTTACATAGGCCTACTCATTTACATTATGTAAATTATTTACAGGTGTCTAGAGTATACTCTCAAAGCTAGAGTCCTTGATTGAAACAATAACAAAGTGGGCACTCACCTCTGTTTCGGTATAAAAAAAACTGAGAAAGGACGTTATGCGTTTTTGGCTCATGGCCAACATGAGATTGCCTAGCTGCCCATCCACATCGCTCCGGCCAAACGCCACGCCCACTCACGTTTCTTCTCCATGAAGCAATCGATATAGCAGGATGAGTCGTCAGGCAAGAAATGGGACGTGCTATTTGGAACATCGTGGTCCAGCCAGGCACAAACCTGATGACTGTAATGTCATGTCTCTCACTCGGTCCCCTAGTTTTATGTGCACTGTAAGCTCAGCCACACACACATTAACTGGGCCATACTGCTGGAAATGTCCACAGTGATACGGGAATCCCATATTTCATATTCTTTCATAATGAACGAATTTATATGTCTGTGAATGAAATCTAAAGTGACGTTAGGAAGGCATGTCTGGTTTTTGTGGTGCGTTGTTCTCGCTGCACTTGTATAAGCTTGGTTTATTGGTTCAGAAATGCGCAGTGTCACAGTCTGACGTGGTACTACGGCGCCTATACGTGTGTTTATCTCTTACACCTGACGGTGTGTTCCTTTCTCAGTGCCTCTGATCACGACGACTTCGACTAAAGACCAGCGACTCTCCCGCTTTATGGAAACCGAGGCTGTGCGCTCTGTCGTGGTCATGCTGCCTCCCAAGAACTGCCTCACGAGGAACTACAGCTGCATAGCTGGGTTGTTCGGGAGCTTGGCAGCAGACCCGAGACTAGAAGACGTGGAGGGGATGGAGCTGAACGGAACCAGCGAGCCCATCGAGATGCACCATGTGGTGGATGAGAGACCAAGAGGCCGGGAATCCTTCCTCAAACCCCCGCAGAGTCCGAACCTGCGCCGGAGGTGCAAGTCTCTGCCGACCCCCATAGAGAGAGCGAAGCTTGAGATCTCCCGCAGCCGGAGTCCCTGCAGCCAGAAAAAGGTCCGTTTCGCCGACTCTCTGGGTCTGGAGCTCACCTCTGTGAAGCACTTCAATGACACAGACATGCCCGATGTGCCGGAGCGCATAATGGCCACATTCGACAGGGGTCCCCTCCACCTGAACCCCTTTGACAAGTTCCCCAGGGCACCGACCAGCCAGTCAATTTTTATGGAGCTGCAATTCAAGAACCCCGGGACCCTACCAGGCTTTACTGAGAAAGTGAAAGAAGTGAAAGTGTTGTTGGAGTGTGCTGAAGCCGACGAGTTCAGTCTGTCGGGCGTCGTGCGGGTTTTGAACATGGCTTTCGAGAAAAGTGTCTATTTGAGGTTCTCAATCAACAACTGGATAACCTTCATGGACAGTCTGGCATCATATGTCCCAGAATCAAGCAACGGCGTGACAGACAAATTCTCCTTTAAGATAATCAACCCAACAACGTTTCTGGAGAGCGGAGGCACATTCCAGTTTGCCATAAGATACTGCGTTGGTGGAGATGAGTATTGGGACAATAATAACGGGGTCAACTACAAAGTGCGACGCCACAGGTTTAAGATTTCTCCACCCCGTGAGTGGGAGGATGGCTGGATTCACTTCATCTAACCTGCATGCGCCCTTGGCGTTCTCACCGGCGCACTGTGTGTGTAAATCTCTCAACGGGCACTGCTTCACCATAATGAAGAATAGGGCTACCATCGACTTTAGCCTCTACACATTGTGTTAATGATCCAACCGCCGTGTCCAGCTGTAAACTCAGTCGTTTTTTACATTTTTTTCCCCCCACCACGCTCACAATGGTTTTCTTTCATGTCATCATGTTTGACAGATTTTGACTGGATTGAAAGACAAGCCCTTCATTATGTGTCCGGCGCGGGAGTAAATCTGCTGTATGATAATTAGCCTTGGTGTTGGGAGCTTTGTAGTCCTGTGCCCTTTGGTGTGGCACAACTATACTCTTATGTAATGACACGTGCCATTGAAAACGTGCCAGGAATATACCCCATTTAAGCATCACTATCCCTCTCTAAAACGTAGCGATGCTCGATTCCATCCCCACCTTTGACTATTTTATTAAACATCTTGTGCGATGTCTTAAATGTCAACGACTGCTTATAAAAAAACGGAGGAAAATGGTTATGAAAAATTCTAAGACAGCTTCCCGCACGTCTTATCTTTGTTTATTTCCGATAGCATGGGACTGTGCTCACGTGCATCCCCCTGTGTACCCTTCATGCCGGATTTCAATCCGATTCTCTCTCATCTGAAAACTCCAGCGGATGGGGCAGGCCGAGGCCCAGTCACAACAATATTCGTACTGGACCAACAAAGGAAATATCAAATTGTAATTTATCTTACCAATTCCTCATCTTTTCATCTTCTTGGATATGCCTTATAATGCCCCTTATAACTAACGGGGAACGCTGCTGTGATTTTATCCTGATCAATATTGGGTGTATTCAGTTTTATAACTATTTGAACATGAATATTTAAATGTTGTGGAAATTATTAAACCCTCTCTATAACACTGCTCAACAAGATGATGTTAGAAAAAGGAAATCATCCCACGAGCCTTGTTCGCTGGTTATAAATGCACCATAATGTTTTCTCCAGAGGATGGTAACCAATAGCAGGAGAGTAGACTGTGGGTCAGAGTGGAGCCCTACAGTCTAGAAGTAGGCTAGCCTATTAGGATGCTTTGGTATAACCCCCAAACATTTAACATAATAACATGTGGATCTTTACCACTCTCAAATGACAAATAATGCATAACGCTATATGCATTATTTTAAACTAGAGGACATGTATATTTGACCAAAAAAACTATTGTACAGAACATTTTGTTCAGGATCTTATACTAGATTTTTCTCTGCAGTGCAGTCTGCATGTGTCTAATTGATTTCCAGCACCACTAATCACAGATCTGCCTAAACTTAATGGCATTACAGGTGATATTTTACAACATTCCTGTTGTTACACTCTTGATCTCAACCAGTCACAATAATTCACCAGGTGTCTTGTAAACAACAGTTGAGGATAGCTCTAACCCCAAGGTCCACTGCAGAGTCAGTCACCACTGCCTCACTCATACAGTATCCACATGGATAGTACTCCATTTTATAACTGTTATTACACAATGATAAATTACAGAGACAGATACTGTTGGACTTTTGTTTCTGTTCCTTGTTGGACCTGAAATGCAACTGTTGCTCTTGAAAATGATACATTTACCTCAGATCGTTTCTAGAGTGCGGACCTGACGATCTTCCCAAAAAAATCCAGGTTTTTCTCCTTTTATTCAGGTTGAACAAAACAAAACATTATTTTTTTATGAAATACAGTAGAACCAAAATAGTCAAACTCATGCCATTTTTTTAAACACACCCAGTCCAGTAAAACAGTAGCATTTCATTGTCAGTATTTTGTAAATAACTTCCACTGTGCAATGTTGTATTTTACAGTAGAACTATGGTGATGACAGCATCTGAACTACTTTTACTGATTTCAAAGTCGTAATGTTAGACTTGGCTGATGATATAGAAAAGAGCCGTGTTTGGTAGGAGTACATATCGTACAGTTGATGCTATTGTATTGGTTCTTCATGCTGAACTCATTTGTTGGCACATTGGCATCACATAATGCATGTGTTAAACTCCTTCCACTGAGGGCAGAGTGTCGGCTGGTTTTTGCTCCACCCTTGTAGTTTATTGATGAATTAAGGTCAATGACTAATAAGGAACTCCTCTCACCTGGTTGTCTTTGACACCCCTGACATGAGGTGAGAGACCTCATTATGGATGTCAAACTAAACTTAGGTTATGTAACTCAACAGCCACATTACACAAATGGTTTGTCTATTTGTGTACTGGATGTACAGCATGTTTACATTCAAGTTTGTATTTATTTGGGTTATAATTTATGGGAGTTTTCTATGACATGAATGCTTGGAATGAATCAATATTTTGTTTTTATTAGGACGCCTCTGAGAGATCAGCAACTTGGAGATGTATCTGTTTAGAAAATGGAATGCATCTCTGAGACTAACAGATGTAGTTATGTAATATAGTTAGTTACTGTTGTCTGGCTATGGTGGTCAGTAAGAAAAGCCTGTGTTTACATGAACCAGGACTTGGAGTGAGCTTGGCCAGACTATTCAACCCTTGAGATTGAAAATGGAAAATTTCTACTCATGTGACCACTGAGCATGTCCAAATGACTCATACATTTAGCAGAGTGGTTTGGTTTCCAGAGTCCAGCGGTTGGCTCTTTCTAATCTCCATGGGAAATCCGTAGAGCCTGGTTGGACCAAAATAACCAAATTTATAGTCTCACGTCCACCATGACATTAACCGACCTCTAGGGCTGCACGATATTGGCAAAAACATCTAACAGCGATTTTTATTTTTAACAAATATGGCTATTGCGATTTAAAGTGTGATGAAGATCAAAATATTTGGGTGAACTGTTGGAATCATAGAAATATATTGAATTATATTAAGAAGCAAGTGGAAAGCAGCATCGTTCTTGTTTTGGAACAATTTGTTGACTGCATTGACCAAACGGAACAACATGCAAATTTATAGTCAATCATCTAACAGCGAGGGGGAGGAACGGCGCTGTTTGAGTGACAGGGGGCGAGGCTTAGTGTGTGTGCGAAGCATCCGCAAGAGGCGAAAAAAAACGTTAACTCTAAAACCTGAAGTTACTCAAGGCTGAGATGCGTTTCAAATATATTGCATATGATATGGTTATTTTGCAATATGGATATTGCACATGTCAATATGTGATTTCGACGTGAATTCGATTAATTGTGCAGCCCAGTCTTGAGTTGAGACATGACCATTGGTTGACAGCTGGTTGGCCTCACTGTGTTCAGAAACATGCTGGTCTGTGCAGTCAGTGAGTTCAACACACGGCAGCTGTATCTCCACAAAGACTACTGTGGTTAACAAGATGTCACGCCTTGTCAGAGATTGTTTTATGTTCTTAAGTCTGATGAAATATAATGGTTATTTTTCCTCATGTAGCTTTTGCTTATGATTTCTGTTAACTGTAAATATTCTCTCAATAAGTGTACATGTAGTACAGTATGATTTCACTCATGAATTGTTTCAATCATTTAATCATTTCAAACATTTAACTTTGTGAATATGTCATGGAGGTAAAGATGTTTTATAGGGGAAGGATGAAAGGCTTCCAGAAACAGACAGTATGGGGTTTGTCAACACAATGTAACCACATTTTATGATCACTAGCTGATGTTTATCTGTTTTTATGTGTCACATATTGAATGTCTTTCTGCTAACATATTATGGAGTGTAATAGCATTTCAAAAACAGAATTGCAAGCAGTGGATGCATACCCAACTCAGAACTACAAAGTAACTCCAAATATACATGTACAATAGCAATCCAATCTAAAAACGATCTGAACAAAATAGAATTTCAGGAAATGTCCTTTAAAACTCCGATACGCCACTGAACCTTATGCCAAAATGCGGGCGTGGTCCCAGGAATGATAGGCTTATTGTATAAGGTGTGACTGAAGATGGTTCCATTGCCTTATGTTTAGAGTTCATACTGAAATGAACACATAAGAGGTCTAAGCTGTGAAGGGATGTTATGGTAGGTTGATCAACATGTGATAATAGGTCGAGCAGTCAAATCATACTGGACAGTATGTACTGGGGCTAACCTGAGGGGGTCTTTAGGCTAAATAGTTGCATGCATGCCACTAAAGACAACATACACTTTGGAGTATCTGAAAAGTCTGAAAGGAGTGACTAATGATTGTAATATTGAGCTACTCAAAGTTCATAGTACACTTTGAGAAGGAAAGTAGAAAAGCTAGGAAAAGAGGCATGATTTGGTTTGGTATGCCTCTTCCGACTTAACACGTATTCCTGTGAAATGCTACTTACCAAGATGTTCTCCATGTTTCATACACAGCTTTCTCTCTCACTGTGAAATGTTATACATCTGAAATAGGTTAAATCAAGTTCACTTTACTCATATGTGGAGTGGAGGAAGTGAATTTCCCTTGGTTTGACCTATAAGGTTATCAGTATTCTTCTTTTGAACCTATGCAAACCTTAGTACTGCAATCCATGATCTGTCTGTGTTGATGTGTCTTGGTGTCCGGCGTGTTGTTTGGCGCTAATGTTTATCACTGTAGTCTGACTGTTTGCATGCACGGCAGAAGTACCCCTGTTATTTTTATGGTGAGTTTGTAATGTAGCCTATATTTTATTAAAACAACGGCAATAAAGGCCTTTGTGATGGGTAATGAAAACGTGTTGTAGTTTTCTATATGATAACTATATGGTATAGTTAAGCGATAAGACACGAGTGGGTGTGGTATATGGCCAATATACCACGGCTAGGGGCTGTTCTTAAGCACGGCGCATCGCGGAGTGCCTGGACACAGCTTTTAGCCATCGTATACTGGCCATATACCACAAACCCCCAAGGTGCCTTGCTATTATAAACTAGTTACTGACGTAATTAGAGCTGTAAAAATACATGTTTTGTCATACCCGTGGTATACAGTCTGATATACCATGGCTGTCAGGCAATCAGCATTCAGTGCTCTAACCAACCAGTTTATAATAACCATTTACCTTAACGTTTCATTACAATAGCTTGATCAGCTCTGTTGGCATGCCCCTCAGTGTTCTCGGTGGGAGTGGGGTTCAATGGGTTTTTTTGGGGGGCAGGAGGACAGGTTGAGGGATCTCTTGTGATCAGGAGGGTTGGCTTCAGGCACAATTTTGTCTCTAACATGTAGGCTGTATAACAGAGAACAAGTACTCTTGGTGTCCTTGACTTTTTCCATTCTGATGGATGGGCATATTCTTATAATGTCTTCATGGTATAGGGCAATGCAAGGGCACACAGAGTTCCAGTTCCAGCCATATGATATTACCATGACATTTCACTAGCTAGTCACTGATCTGTTCAATAGATTGCATTTCGCTCTCCATCGACTAGTTTCCTCTCAAAAAATTGATTGCTCTGGAGCACCATTCTATAGGACAGAATCTTAATGATGAAATACTCTATAGGGCGGAATCTTAATAGTAAAATACTCGACAGGATGGAATCTTAGTAGTGAAAGACTATAGGATGCTAATCACAAACTAATGATGAGGGTAGAGGGAGGACGCGAGAGAAGAGAGGGAGAATGGTGGTAGAAGGGGTATACACTGAGGAAACAGTCAAGCTGTCTTGCTTCTTGCCAGACAACAACTCTACCTGTGTGTGTGTGTGTGTGTGTGTGTGTGTGTGTGTGTGTGTGTGTGTGTGTGTGTGTGTGTGTGTGTGTGTGTGTGTGTGTGTGTGTGTGTGTGTGTGTGTGTGTGTGTGTGTGTGTGTGTGTGTGTGTGTGTGCGTGCAGTCTCCTCTCCTAAATGTAAAGGGGCAGTTAGAAAAGCTCAGTTCCGATTCTAGATGACATCCAAGAGTGTGTGGAATGGGTGTAGAGGTCAGTTTGGGTACATAGTCCTTTTTTGAAATAGCTTAAAAACACATTAGTTTAATTTGTCACAGGTAACCTCCAGCTCACCCCTTTGAGTTGATGTGAATAAACTGAGTTTAGAACGTTGTTTTATGGCAATCGTCCACCAAGCCAAACATTCATCACTATCACTATATGATTGATAATGTTATTATACTCCAACCTCGCCTGCTCTGACTCAGTGTGTATCAGTCAGCAGTGTCTGGTGGACAGCATCAGAACACAAGTAGTCAGAAAACCAGACAAACAGAGCAGCCAAACAGTTGGGGCTACATTGACAACCTAGATTAAAGCGACAGAGGATGGTAGCAGACTACTGTATATTGCCACTTCTATAATCTGAGTCTGGAGAGTGTTTTTCCACAGACCTAGAGGGAAGCAAAAGTCATTCTGCTACCCAAAAATGGTAAAGCTCCCTTTGCTGGTTCTAACAGTCGACCAATCAGCTTGCTGCCAGTTCTTAGCAAACGTATGGATTTTTTTGGTTGACCAGATACAATGCTGTTTCTCTGAACAATTTAACTGACTTTCAGCACACTTATAGGGAAGAACACTCAACATGTTCTGCACTGACACAAATGACTAATGATTGGCTGAAAGAAAATATAATAATAACAAGATTGTGGGAGCTGTACAATTAGATTTCAGTGCAGCCTTTGATATTGACCATCATGTTATTGAAAAAGCTATATCTGCCATATCATAGATAGACAGTTCTTTAATGGAAGCTTCTGATGTTAAACATATCGAGGTGTATTCCAGAGGGGAGCTGGCTCAGGGTGGGTGACAGTGACTGCATCAGTGCTGCTCTTTGTAAGAAGTATTGATGTGCTGAAAGTAATGACATGATCTGTTCAGCCTGTTAACTCAGCTCAAAAACCCATATATACCCACAAGAAAAGCAATCAGGCATCTCTGCATCGTCCAAGTCCAAAACAGAGGCTGGGAGACAATACTGTATAGAGCAATGACAATGTTATTCTCTTCTACTTCAGGCAAGAAGTACAATCTATTAAAAACAAATACAATAAAACACATCAAGGAACAATGAGGACTGAAGAGACAAACATTTTTCTTTAGCTGCAACAGTCTAAAAGTGTCTACATGGCAAAGCACTTGAATGTTTAAGATTAATAATGTATTTATCCGTTTTTAAATGAGTTACATTCGTTAGTAATAGTGTTCTTAGTTTAAATGTGTGTTGCTGTTCTTGTCCATTAGTGTTCGGTATTTTGTCATGGCCTGTAATGATGGGGTCATGAGTCGGAAGCAGGTGAAATGTTTTAATAAAACCTAGAACACAACACTAACATAAGGCAAAACGCTGATACACAAGAACAATACCAACTGTTGAGTGAACATGGGAGAGTGACATATAAAGCGTAGGGGATGAAGGTAATGGAGTCCAGGTGTGAATCAATGATGAACAAGTGCGTGTAATGAGTGCCAGGTGTGCGTAATTATGAATCCCAGGACCGGTGGTTAGTACTGTGGCGACGTCATACGCTGGAGGGGAGGAGCAGACGTGACAGCACCCCCCCTGGTGTGCGGCTCCAGCCACAGGATGACGCCGACCAGGGGGATGACCCCGAGGAGCGGGTCTGTGGGCAAAGGTGGAAATCACAGATGTTGGAGTCCAGAATGTCCTCCACTGGAACCCAATACCGCTCCTCTGGGCCATACCCCCCCAGTCCACCCGATACTGGAGCTGACCCCCACAACATCAGGAGTCCAGTAGGGTTCTGACAGCGTACGCCTCAATGTCCATGGGGGTGGAGGTGTGTCGTGGGGTACGGCTTCAGCTAGAGTACCAGGAACCACCGGCCTGAGTAGGAAGACATGAAAACATGGGTGAGACACGGTAGTGACTGGGTAATTGTATCCTGCATGTCACCTCATTGACCCCCCGGAGAACCTTGAACACCTCACAAACTGGGGACTCAGTTTCTCCAGACAAGTGGAGTGGGAGGTTCATGGTAGAGAGTCGGTCGCGATACCCAGGATGGAACATAGGGGTCTCACTGTGGTGAGTGTCTGCCTGTTCCTTCTGATGATGGATGGCCATCTACCGCAGGAGCCGCTGTCTGGCCTGGGGTCCATGGGGCCAGGGCTGGCTGGCAACCCAAAACACACTGGAAGGGGGGTCAACCCAGTGGAGTAGTGACATAGAGTGTTCTGAGCGTACTCTGCCCAAGGAAGGAAATGTGCCCACTGGACAGAATCCTCTCACGAATTGTAGACACTGGACAGTGCATCAGCTTTGATGTTCATAGAACCTGGGCAATGGGTCAGCGTGAAGTCGAACCTGGTGAAGAAGAGGGCCCATCTGGCTTTGCGCGGATTCAGTCTCTTCGCTGTCCGTATGTAGTCAAGGTTCAGATGGTCGGTGAGGGTGACGAATGGTTCCTTGGCGCCCTCCAGCCAGTGTCTCCAGTCCTCTAATGCCAACTTCACCGCCAAGAGCTCCCGATCACCAAAGTCGTAGTTCCTCTGCGTTGACAGTTTATTGGAGAAGAAAGCAAAAGGATACAATTTTAATGGGTCCCCCTGTCTTTGTGACAAAACTGCTCCACACCCACCTCCGATGCCTCTACCTCAACCTTAAAGGGTAGCGTGGGATCTGGGTGTTTTAGCAAGGGGGCAGAGGTGAAACGCCCCTTGAGGAGACGAAAGGCCTCGTCAGCTGCTGGAGACCAAATCAACCTACAAGGCCCACCCTTGAGGAGGGAGGTGAGAGGGGCGGCGACAGCGCTGAAGCTCCTGATGAAGCGGTGGTAAAAGTTGGGGAACCCTTAAACCGTTAAGCCAAAAGGCATAACCAAGTACTCATACTGACCAGACATCATGCTGAACGCCGTCTTCCACTCATCCCTCCTGGTTGCAAATTAGATTGTAGGCACTCCGCAGGTCCAGTTTGGTGAAGAACCGGGCCCCACGGAACTGCTCGATGGCTGACAGCACCAGCGGGAGAGGGTACCGACTCTTCGTGGTGATGTCATTGAGTCCATGGTAATCGATTCAAGAGTGTAATCCTCCCTCTTTCTTGGCTTCGAAGAAGAAACCAGCTGACGCAGGGGATGTGGAGGGAGGGAGACAGATAGCGCGGGTCTTGGAGAATACCTCCATTAGATCCTGATATTTCTCCCGGATGTTGGGCTGGAGGTCAACCACAGGACTCTCAACTGACGTGGAACCACAGGGGACAGGGAAGCAGGTCCTCCGGCATTCAGGTGACCTGTTGGTGATTCTCATCCTCGACCATGAGATGGTAGGGTTATGGCGCTGAAGCCAAGGTAGGCCAAGAATGATCTTGTGACCTGGTGATGAAGGGGATGTTTTCCTGGTGAATGGGCTCCAAGGTGAGGAGGATGTGTGTGATGGTTCTGGATCCTAGAGGCCGACAGTCAAGACCTTGAACCGGAAAAGGAGAGGAGAGCAGGTAGGTAGAGCCATAATCCACTAAAGCTGTAGACACAGGGCATGAGGGCCAGTCAGCCAGAGTGATGGGTACTATAAAGAGTCTAACAGGAAGAGCAGTAGATGGAATACTCACTCCTGGTCCAGGGGATGTAACATCCCGTGACCGTCCTTCTGCTTTAGTGGAGCCCAGATTCTGAAGTAACGGACACCGCTGGTGCTTGTGCCCTCCCTGTACAGACAGAGCCCCAGCTGCGGTAAGGCGTGTGACCCCTACCTCCATGGGTTCAGGCTCTGATCACAAACACTCGCTAAACAAGGGAGAGAAGCGATGAAGATATAGACACTCCAGGAGGAGGATATCCAGACAGATGTCCATCACAATGAGTGTGTCCAGGGTGAGGTTGTCATCTCGGCAGGCCATTTCCATCTGGACCTTCTCGCGCAGACCTCTAAATAACTTGCTGAGCTCCAGCTCATTCCATCCACTGGAAGCTGCTACTGTCCGGAAGGTAAGCGCATACTCAGCAGCTGTCTGATTCCCCTGCTGGAGCTGAAGCAGAAGCTCATGATCGAAAATATATTTTATCAAAAATACATTTAAAACAGAGCCATGAACCCCTCATAAGACTCGAGCTCCTCCTCTCAACCCTCCCAGACGGCCGTAGCCCATTCCAATGCCTGCCCAGTCAGCAGATAAATGACCATGGCAACCTTAGACCTCTAGGTGGTGGGGGCTCCCATCTGATGTGCGAAACAGAGGGAGCATTGACGGAGGAAGCCATGGCATTTGGATGGTGTCTCATCATATTTCTCCGGGAGGGATAGACGGGCATCGCTGACCTGAGCGGGTTTCTGGATGGGCTGGTGTGCTGACTTGTTGGGTAGACTGGTTCTAGAATATCCTCCGCTGTTGAGACGCTGTAGACTGCGGAGAACATCTTCCGTAGCCTTCTCCAGTTGAGCCAGCTGATCATGGTGTTGACGAAGAAGGTAACCTTGTTCATCGTTTATCTGGGAGATGTCCAGTTGTCGTGCTGCTTCCATATTTTGAGTTGGTATTCTGTAATGATGGGGCGGTGAGTCGGAAGCAGGTGATACGTTTTAATGAAACAACAAAACCAAGAACATGACATAACATAAGGCAGAACGCTGATACACAAGAACAATACCAACTGGTGGGTGAACATGGGAGAGTGACATATATAGGGGAAGCATGATGAAGATAATGGAGTCCAGGTGTGAATCATAATTATTAACAGGTGTGCGTAATGATGAATCCCAGGACCCGTGGTTAGTACTCTGGTGACGTATGCCGGAGGGGAGGAGCAGGAGCAGATGGGACATGGTCTATGTTTTGTGTGGACCTCAGGAAGAATAGCTGCTGCTTCTTCAACATCTAATGGGAATCCGAATAGAAATCACCAAAAAATCACATTGAGTCAGCAGCAGGGAGTATATTAAAGCTTCTTGACGCTACCAATCCCTGTAGCGGGATAATTTTTGTCTGCAACCGCTGAATAGCATAGCGCAACAGTCAAATAATATTACTAGAAAATATTCATATTCATGAAATCACAAGTACAATATTTTGAAACACAGCTTAGCCTTTTGTTAATCACCCTGTCGTCTCAGATTTTGAAATTATGCTTTACAGCGAAAGCAATCCAAGGGTTTGTGTAAGTTTATCGATATCCTAGCATAGCATTATGTACACTTAGCATCAGGAAGCTTGGTCACGAAAATCAGAAAAGCAATCAAATTAATCGTTTACCTTTGATGATCTTCGGATGTTTTCACTCACGAGACTCCCAGTTACACAGCAAATGTTCCTTTTGTTCCATAAAGGTGATTTTTTTATACCGTTTGTTTGTCGCGTTATGGTCAGAAATCCACAGGAAAGAGCGGTCACGACAACGCAGGCGGAAATTCTTCATAATGTCCACAGAAACATGTCAAACGTTTTTTATAATCATTCCTCAGGTAGTTTTTAAAATATATATTCGATAATATATCAACCGAGTGTGTAGCTTTTTCCATAACAGCGGGAGGAACAATGGCCACTTCACTCAATTGCGCACCATCTCACTCTGAGAGCCCCCACCTCTCCACTTACGCAATGTGATCCTTCACGCTCATTTTTCAAAATAAAAGCCTGAAACTATGTCTAAAGACTGTTGACATCTTAGGGAAGCCACAGAAAAAGGAAGCTGGTTGATATCCCTTTAAATGGAGGACAGGCACGCATAGGAACACAGAGCTTTCAAAATAAGAGGCACTTCCTGATTGGATTATCCTCAGGCTTTCGCCTGCAATATCAGTTCTGTTATACCCACAGACAATATTTTTACAGTTTTGGAAACTTTAGAGTGTTTTGCTATCCTAATCTGTCAATTATATGCATATTCTAGCATCTGGTCATGAGAAATAGGCCGTTTACTTTGGGAACGTTATTTTTCCAAACATAAAAATAGTGCCCTCTTGCTTCAAGAGGATTTAATTAACAGAGAGCCTGCCGTCCAAAATCACCCATTCACTTCATGGACATAAGGTCATTACAGATTCAAGTTCCTCTTTCGAACATCTTGGCAACAAGCTTTTTAGAGAGCTGATGTAGAACCAGAGCATGAAGTACAGTAAGGTGTCTTTCCACTATATGGATATGACAGAATGGGTTGATCCTAACACTACCTCTAACCCTGGCAGTGTTCAGTCATGTGGTTCATCACATCAGAAGGAGATGGGATGAATATTTTTTATTTTTTTATTTAACTAGGCAGGTCAGATAAATTCTTATTTACAACAACAGCCTACCCCGGCCAAACCCTAACGACGCTGAGCCAATTGTGTGCCACGCTGTGGGACTCCCAATCACAGCCGGTTGTGATACAGCCTGGAATCAAACCAGGGTCTGTAGTGACACCTCTAGCACTGACAAGCAGTGCCTTAGACCGCTGCACCACTTGGGAGCCCAAGGATTTCATTAAAACAATTGAACCATTGATTGACAATATTGGTTCAATCCAATACCTCAATGTCAACATCTATCATTCTTAATTAAACATAACTAATTGAATGTGTGAATGTGCACTATTGGATTGTGTTGGTACATGTTTATACTGTATAGTGACTGTTGTTATTGAACGTTCAGGGTGTCAGAAGAAGATAATCCTGTGTAATCTTACAGTATGACACATTATCTAGGCCTGGTCTATAACGTTACTGTATGTTGGTGTATCATGTATGTGTCACATTCGTGTCACGTTCCCTTGTGCTTCCCCCCATGCTTAGTTAGGCTGTGCTTCTCCCCAAAGTGGTGAGTGACCTATGCTGGCTCACAGTTAGATGGGAAGGAGAGTGTGGGGTGGTGCTTAGGCAGGGTCATGTTGCTGGGAATCTGATAGTTTAATAGCTGCACAACAGGCCCAGCAGGTCACTTTGTATACCTTATTCCAGGTGTTTCCCATCCTGGTTCTGGTGTGTGACATGAATTTACGTTAATTTGTCATACATTTTAAAAGGCTCTGGAAATGATATAGCTTCATTTATAAAACATTACACATCGCCCTAAACCAAGATAGATCGCTCTGCGTTTTTTTATATGAGGAATGCTCAAATGTAGTACTATATCAGTCTGTGTGTGTGTGTGTGTGTGTGTGTGTGTGCGTGCGTACGTGCGCGGGTGTATGGGTGTGTGACACATATGTGTGTGTGTGGTTGTGTAACGCATGTGTGTGTGACTTGTGTGTGTGACCGTGTGTGTATCTCTATGCGTGTGCGCTCATTTATCAGTCTCTCATCATGGGGCGGTAATCCAACATAAAGTAATGTGCTGCATGACATAACCACTGTCTTAATGTGCCCATCTGATGATTGTGCCTCCCTGCAGTGTGACGTTATCGCACCACCACAGCCTCAGTGCTATATTTAGATGCTAGGCAGTTGAATAGACAGATATGTGAAAAGATATGATCGTCAAGCTCATACATTTCATGCAACTCATAATTAGGAAGGTTTTCTCAGTGTTTGTCTTGAAAGATGGTTATGCAAATGTTACTCGCGGGCCTTTACTGCTAAAACATGCAGAGCACAGATGTATGTAGAGTAGGGTCTGAAATGATTGTGACTCGCAGGCCTTTACTGCTAAAACATGCAGAGCACAGATGCATGTAGAGTGGGGTCTGAAATGATTGTTACTCGCAGGCCTTTACTGCTAAAACATGCAGAGCACAGATGCATGTAGAGTGGGGTCTGAAATGATTGTTACTCGCAGGCCTTTACTGCTAAAACATGCAGAGCACAGATGCATGTAGAGTGGGGTCTGAAATGATTGTTACTCGCAGGCCTTTACTGCTAAAACATGCAGAGCACAGATGCATGTAGAGTGGGGTCTGAAATGATTGTTACTCGCAGGCCTTTACTGCTAAAACATGCAGAGCACAGATGCATGTAGAGTGAGTGGGGTCTGAAATGATTGACACACTTGATAAAGATGAGCAAAAAAACATTATAAATTATTCAAATACTATACTAATACTAATACTAATACTAAATGCTAATGTCTATTGTGTGGAACAATAAAAAAAGGAAATTATATGAATTTATACTAATACAATTACTAATGCAAATGTTTTTCTCAAAAAAGGTAGGGGTCAAAATGATTGACACCTCTGTTTTCAGTATCTTTCAATATCTCACCTTGCAAGGGTAATGGCACTGAGCCTTTTTCTAAAATGTTTTATTAGTTGGAGAACACATTGGGAGGGATCTTAGACCATTCCTCCATACAGAATCCTTCCCGATCCTTGATATCCTTTGTCTGCTGGACTGTCCTCTGCAATTCAAACCACAGGTTTTCAATGGATTTCAAGTCTGGAGACGAAGATGGCCATTGCAAAATGTTGATTTTGTAGCCAATTAGCTGTCTCATTGTGGATTTTGATGTGGGCTTGGGGTTATTGTCTTGCTGGAAGATCCACTTGGGGCTAAGTTTCAGCCTCCTGGCAGAGGCAACTAGGTTTTTGGCAAAAATGTCCTCGTACTGGATAAAGTTCATGATGCCGTTGATCTTAACAAGGGCCCCAGCAACAGTGGAACCAAATAGCCACCATAACATCAAAGATCCACCACCATATTTTACAGTAGGTACTGGGTTATTTTCTGCTCATGCATTCTCACCCACCACTGATGTGCGTGGCCAAAGATTTTCATGTCATTGAACAAATGTAAACGCCTGGAGTTTGCTAAACGGCATTGGCACTTGGATTGGATGTGGTGCTTTGCACACACACCAGTGCTGGGTTTGGCGTCGATTGGTAAAAAAACATATTTCTCTGAGGAATTGTATTAGCATAAAATAATGTTGTTTTCCCCTTTTTTCATAAGCATACAATATAGCTCAGTATTTACATGATGTATTTGATACGGTCATTTTTGCTCATCTTTAACCAGAATGTGAATACACTGTAATATGCATAGACCCTACACCCCAGTCACCTGAATAGGAGCGATTACTGCAGGAGGAGGTGTTTTTTCATCCATGTGAATGTTTAATGATCCTGCCAAGTCAGGCCCATGGCAACACATGACTCCTGGTTGAATTATTCATGCTTAGTATATATTGAGATCCCATGTTATTATGGCTGACTCAGCGCTAGCTTCAGTACCTCTGTTGCCTACAGCACACTGGGCCAACCCACCACAGCTAGATCTAGAGTGTACCTCTATCCCTGTGCAGTCCTGGTCCTGGGGACCCAAATGGGTGCACGTTTTAGTTTTTGTCCTAGCACGAGCACTGATTCAAATAATCAACTCATCATCAAGCCTTAGCAACTGCATCACAAGATACATTTGCTACCCAGTCAAGATTCACTACTGAGTCAAGATTCCTCCCACACTCCGGAGGTATGTGCATGTTAGGTGGTCATGGTACACTACATGACCAAAAGTTGGAGTTGGTCCTCCCTTTGCTGCTATAACAGCCTCCACTCTTCTGGGAAGGCTTTCCAATAGATGTTGGAACATTGCTGCGGGACTTGTTTCCATTCAGCCACAAGAGCATTAGTGAGGTCGGCCAATGATGTTGGGCAGTTAGGCCTGACTCGCAGTCGGCATTCCAATTCATCCCAAGGGTGTTGGACCTCGCTTTGTGCACGGGGGCATTGTCATGCTGAAACAGGAAAGGGCATTCCCCAAACTGTTGCCACAAAGTTGGAAGCACAGAATTGTCTAGAATGTATAACGAGTGCACTGAGAGTCGGGAAGCAAGTACAGGGGGTGAGTGTTTTTATAAATAAACAAAACAATAAACATGAAACACAAACAAGGCACCAACATGAAACAGAGTCAATAACACCTGAGGAAAGAACCAAGGGAAGTGACAGATATAGGGAAGATAAGCAAGGAGGTGATGGAGTCCAGGTGAGTGTCATGAGGAACTGGTGCGCGAGACGATGTGACAGGATAATCAGCAGCCTGATGACCTAGAGGCCGGAGAGGGAGTATATGTGACAGAATGTCATTGAATGCTGTAGCATTAAGATTTCCCTTCATTGGAACTATGGGCCTAGCCCGAACCATGAAAAACAACCCCAGACCAGTATTCCTCCTCCACCAAACTTTACAGTTGGCACTATGCATTCTGGCAGGTAGCGTTCTCCTGGCATCTGTCAAACCCAGATTCGTCCGTCGGACTGCCAGATGGTGAAGCGTGATTCATCACTCCAGAGAACACGTTTCCACTGCTCCAATGGCGGCAAGCTTTACACCACTCCAGCCGACGCTTGGCATTGCGCAAGGTGATCTTAGGCTTGTGTGTGGATGCTCGGCCATGGAAACCCAGTTCATGAAGCTCCCGACGAACAGTTCTTGTGCTGACGTTGCTTCTAGAGGCAGTTTGGAACTCTGTAGTGAGTGTTGCAACCGAGGACAGATGATTTTTGTGTGCTACGCAATTCAGCACCCGGCAGTTCCGTTCTGTGAGCTTGTGTGGCCTACCACTTGGTGGCTGAGCCGTTGTTGCTTCTAGACATTTCCACTTCACAATAAAAGCACTTACAGTTGCCCGGGGCAGCTCTAGCAGGGCAGAAACTTGTTGGAACAATGGCATCCTATGACGGTGCCATGTTGAAAGTCACTGAGCACTTCAGTAATGCCATTCTACTGCAAATGTTAGTCTATGGAGATTGCATGGCTGTGGGCTCGATTTTATACACCTGTCAGCAACGGGTGTGGCTGAAATAGCCGGATCCACTCATTTGAAGGGGTGTCCACATACTTTTGTTTGTATAGTGTATGTTGGCAGTCTGCTGTTCAAGACATGATTTGGACACACCGTTTTGTTGAGGTAATCTAATTCAGTTCGTATCATTGTGGTTATGTATGTGTCATGCAAGCTTGTCAGGCTCAGTGAATGGTGCATATGGTAGCTACTCTAGCAGATGTTCATTCATGTGTTAGTTGGTCCGTAGAGGACCTTGGAAGCACATGTTGGTTTACAGAGTGCTCATTGAGCTAGCTGACCATCTTTAAATAGACTGCAATTATGTACTGTATGTCTCATTCAACCTCTTCGTGCTCAGTATCTCTCAGTAGCTTTGCATGTCTGTCTCCTGATTCAGAAGGGTTGTGTTAAATGCGGAAGACACATTTCTGTTGAAAGCATTCAGTTGTACAACTGACGAGGTATCCTCAGCTGTTCTCTAACCATTCCTAATGATGCCCCCTCTGTGTCTCGCCATCTCACCGCAACCACACACACACACACACACACACACACACACACACACACACACACACACACACACACACACACACACACACACACACACACACACACACACACACACACACACACACACACAGACAGATGGGTATAAGGATTGACGGCAGTCAAACTGAATCATTCTCACACCCCCTCTCCGTCTGGTCTCGTCATCCCTCCTTCCCCTCAAGGTTCACAGCTTGGTAATTGTGATTGGTTGTGCTATTGCTCAGCCTCTGACATCTCATTTAAGTATTTTCCTTCATTGGTAAATGTAGTATTTGTTTTAATACCCCAAAGTGTTTACAGTAAACCTCATCAGTTTACCACAGTCATTCAAGGTGCAAGAGGTGACTCACTATATTTAGTGTCATAGCTGCCAGATGTGAACAAGCACACTCTTTATTTATGAATGTCAGCTAAGCAATATGTAAAATAGTGTTGAAAGTAATTGTATATTCCTATAATTCTACTGTAAAGGCAAGTGTATCACGAGGAGTGAGTCAGGGTGTTTATTTGGGAAGTGGGAGTGTCTGCCTGCCCTCTGTGTAGAGCTCCATTATTGTCCCCCCCCCTCCACACACACACACACACACACACACACACACACACACACACACACACACACACACACACACACACACACACACACACACACACACACACACACACACACACACACACACACACACACACACACACACACACACACAGGTAACTCCCTCGGCTGCACCACAGGCTCTGTTACCTAACATGGCAATCAGACATAATGCTTGCACACACACACACACACACACACACACACACACACACACACACACACACACACACACACACACACACACACACACACACACACACACACACACACACACACACACACACACACACACACACACACACACACACGCACACACACACACACTTATTCAGTGAGGAGGGGAGCACACGTACTTCCTGTTCCCATTGTACTCTAAGCCTTTAGTGATTCCAGGCATCCTCCCCTCAACAGGATTCAATTCCAGTACTCTATTTATGGATAGGCCCAGTTCTGAAGCCAGTGAAAACTCCCCTGTAATGAGAACAACAAGACATGAGGAAGCAGGCTTGTCATTGCAATCATCAATAGTTTTTTCATCTTGTGGCCATTTAGATGTTTTTCATCTGAAGTAACAGTGGCCCATGTGGAAATCAAACTCACAGCTCTGGTGTTGTCAACACCACATTCAGAGTTAAAAAATCACAGAATGTCCTTTAGTGTGAAATCCAGGGTCAGTGTTGTGAGATGGAAAGGATATGGTTTCATACCAGAGGAAAGGAAATGGTTTCATACCAGAGGAAAGGAAATTGTTTCATACCAGAGGAAATGCCTTTGATAACTGTCCTTGTGTGATTTGTGTGAGTCAGTAATACTCTCTCATTCAAGCAATAACAACGAGACACAATTCTACTAATATAACACAAACACTTGCAAAGTCAGGACACGTAACAGGTCCAAACATATTAGGTCTGTGGTGTGGCTATGAATCCTCTGTCATCTGCTAATGTCAAAGTTTGCCTGGCTCTGTGTGTAGACGGTTAACTATGTAGACTGTTGTTGTGGAGAACTGGATTAGAGCAATAGACATTGTGGTACCATGACTTTACCACTACCTCGTATTCCTCCTGTCTCGACCAACACACACACACACACACACACACACACACACACACACACACACACACACACACACACACACACACACACACACACACACACACACACACACACACACACACACACACACACACACACACACACACACACACACACACACACCCTTCACTGCGAGTCTGGGACCTGTTTAGCCTCAAGTAATTATGCTGTCTTCACCTCTAACCCCAGCAGCCTGGCTGTAAATATTGCACCAGGATATATTGCGCTGACTATCTCCCCCTCACTCTCCTTCTCCCTCATCAGTAAATTATGGCACTAGTCAGTTAGTTCTTCCCCTTGAGCATCTTATAACTTTTATTTGTTTTTCTCCTGTTTCTTTGTAATCGGCTGCATGTTTGTTTTCTCTCTCTTTTTCACTATTCGTGACTCCCAACCTCGCCCCCCTCTCTCTCTCTCTCTCTCTCTCTCTCTCTCTCTCTCTTCTCTCTCTCTCTCTCTCTCTCTCTCTCTCTCTCTCTCTCTCGCTCTCAATTCATTTTAATTCAAGGGGCTTTATTGCCATTGGAAAAATATGTTTACATTGCCAAAGCAAGTGAAATGGACAAACAAGTGAAATAAACAATAAAAAGTGAATTGTAAATATTACACTCACACAAGTTCCAAAAGAATAAAGACATTTCAAATGTCATATTATGTCTGTCTCACCCTGATCTGGTTCACCTGTCCTGTGCTTGTCTCCACCCTGCTAAAGGTGTCGCCCATTTTCCCTATTATCCCCTGTGCATCTATACCTGTGTTTTCTGTTTGTCTGTTGCCAGTTTGTCTTGTCTCGTAAATTCTACCAATGTGTTTTTCCCAATAATCCTGTTCGCGCTTGTCCCTGTTTTCTAGTTCTTCCGGTTTTGACCATTTTGCCTGTCCTGACCCTGCCTGCCGTTCTGTACTTTACTGACTCTGCCCTGGATTACTGACCTCTGCCTGCCCTGACCCTGCCTGCCGTTCTGTACCTTACTGACTCTGCCCTGGATTACTGACCTCTGCCTGACCTGACCCTGCCTGCCGTTCTGTACCTTACCGACTCTGCCCTGGATTACTGACCTCTGCCTGCCCTGACCCTGCCTGCCGTTCTGTACCTTACCGACTCTGCCCTGGATTACTGACCTCTGCCTGCCCTGACCCTGAGCCTGCCGTTCTGTACCTTACCGACTCTGCCCTGGATTACTGACCTCTGCTTGCCCTGACCCTGAGCCTGCCTGCCTGCCGTTCTGTACCTTACCGACTCTGCCCTGGATTACTGACCTCTGCTTGCCCTGACCCTGAGCCTGCCTGCCGTTCTGTACCTTACTGACTCTGCCCTGGATTACTGACCTCTGCCTGCCCTGACCCTGAGCCTGCCTGCCGTTCTGTACTTTACTGACTCTGCCCTGGATTACTGACCTCTGCTTGCCCTGACCCTGAGCCTGCCTGCCTGCCGTTCTGTACTTTACTGACTCTGCCCTGGATTACTGACCTCTGCCCTGGATTACTGAACTCTGCCCTGGATTACTGACCTCTGCCCTGGATTACTGACCTCTGCTTGCCCTTGACCTTTCGTTTGCCTGCCCCCTGTTTTGAAAATAAACATCTGTGATTCGAACTGTCTGCATCTGGGTCTTATACTGAGTGTTGTCTATCTACAGTGCCGTGCGAAAGTATTCGGCCCCCTTGAACTTTGCGACCTTTTGCCACATTTCAGGCTTCAAACATAAAGATATAAAACTGTATTTTTTTGTGAAGAATCAACAACAAGTGGGACCAATTTTTCAGTTTTTGATTTGTTAAAAAAGTTTGAAATATCCAATAAATGTCGTTCCACTTCATGATTGTGTCCCACTTGTTGTTGATTCTTCACAAAAAATACAGTTTTATATCTTTATGTTTGAAGCCTGAAATGTGGCAAAAGGTCGCAAAGTTCAAGGGGGCCAAATACTTTCGCAAGGCACTGTATAAAAAAATTCTTACCGAGCCTTTCCATAAGTCCACACAAGTTTCTTCGACTGTCTTCTGACTGTAGTTAGAGCGATGTTGATGTTGTGCCGTGATGCTAGCAGATTACAGATTGCCTTTGCCAATCACTCATCATCGTCATGAATATAAGCAAGTGATATCTGCTAAATAATCAATTTAGGTTTCTCCAGAAATAATTCTAAATTACAAACAGGCTTTATTTACAAATGAGTGAGAATGTCTCACTCCATGCTCAAGAATTGCCTTTTTCCCGCTCACTCTAGGTTAACTTCTTGAAACTCCCCATCCCGGATCCGGGTTTGTGACTAAAGCCTCAGGCTCATTAGCATAACGCAACGTTAACGATTTCTGAAAATCGCAAATAAAATGAAAATAATGCGTCTGCTCTCAAGCTTAGCCTTTTCTTAACAACACTGTCATCTCAGATTTTCAAAATATGCTTTTGAACCATAGAAATTGACTAATTTGTGTAAGAGTATGCAAAGCTAGCATAGCATTTTGAGTAGCATTTAGCACGCAACATTTTCACAAAAACCAGATAACCAAATAAATAAAATCATTTACCTTTGAAGAGCTTCTGATGTTTTCAATGAGGAGACTCTCAGTTACATACCAAATGCGCAGTTTTTCCTGAAAGCGTCTGTGTGTAGGAGAAATCGTTCCGTTTTCTACATTGCGTCTGGCTACCGAAACGAACCGAAAATTCAGTCACCTACAACGTAAAACTTTTTCCGGATTAACTACATAATATCGACCGAAACATGGCAAACGTTGTTTGGAATCAATCCTCAAGGTGTTTTTTCACATATCTCTTCATTGATATGCAGTTCGTGGAAGCTTGCTTTCCTCTCTGTATCGCATGGAAAAATACTGGCAGGTGACTTTTGCGCACCAAATTCGGCGCAGGACACCGGGTGGACACCTGGTAAATGTGGTCTCTTATGGTCAATCCTCCAATGATCTGCCTACAAATACGTCACAATGCTGCAGACACCTTGGGGAAACGACAGAAAGGGCAGGCTCATTCCTCTCGCATTCACAGCCATATAAGGAGACAATGGAAAACAGAGCCTCAAAAATCCTTGTCATTTCCTGGATGCCATCTCATCTTGGTTTTGCCTGAAGCTCACGTTCTAGGGCACGCACAGAGAATATCTTGGTATTTCTGGACACGTCAGAGTGTTTTCTTTCGAATGGTATCAATTATATGCATAGTCGAGCATCTTTTTGTGACAAAATATCTTGTTTAAAACGGGAACGTTTTTCATCCAAAAATGAAATAGCGCCCCCATAGATGTAAGAGGTTAAATGAAAACGAAATCTCCAAAATATTGTTAATTTTTAAACAAAGCAATTATTATTATTATAAATTCATTTAGAATTATATAAAAAAAACTTAGATATTCTCAGATATTCTCACAAATCCTAAAAATGCCCATTAGATATTAATGCAGAGTCCTCCAATCTTCTGAATGTAATTATTGGCAGAGAGTCAAGTCATTGAAAAAAATATTTTTCGATATACTGTAGGCCTACCATAGGCAAAATGAGTCTCACTAGTGTTTAGTAAATGCTGTTAAATGCTGCTAAAGAGCATATAAAAGTTAGAAGCAAAAGCCTACAACTATTTTAGCACCGTTATGTGCTGCTCTGAGGCAAGCATGGGGACTGGTCTTGATAAATCAATGAGTTTTTTATTTTCACTTAATTTTCACTCTGAAAATTTGGGTGCAGAAATGTTATGCTCTTAGTGTAACCTTTATTTAACTAAGCAAATCAGTTAAGAATAAATTCTTATTTACAAGGACAGCCTAGTCCTTCCTCATGCCCTGCTGGGATTCTTTAGCTAAATAGCCCAATACTGTACTGCCGTTCGTCACGTTGTACAGCGCCATAATTTCGGTTCCAGCAAGTACCAGTCAAACGTTTGGACACACCTACTCATTCCAGGATTTTTCTATATTTTTACTATTTTCTACCTTGTAGAATGATAGTGAAGACAGCACAACTATGAAATAACACATATGGAACCAGTTAAGAACAAATTCTAATTTAGAAGGACAGCCTACTCCTTTCTCCCCAATGGGGATTTGAACCCCGGTCTCCTGCGTGCCTCACATTCTGTAGTACAGATAGGGCCTGCTCTCCCTTATGTAGGGAAACAAGCACTTTCCCATGTTTACTACAGTATGTATTGTAGACTGCACAGTAGCCTAATAAACAAACAAACACATTTCGTTCATAAAATAATGATAAAAAAATATTATTTCAAAATGCAGATGTTGATTTAGTTATGGATCCATAACAAATTTCTATGGGAATAAATTTCACTGATTTACAGAAATATTGGAACAAAGGTGTCTAATGAAGGCAAACAATTTAGAATCCTCCAATCCTGTAGCCTACTCCCGACCGTCATGTTGTACAACGCCATATTTTCCATTCCATCCTAACGGAAACCAAGAGGGTTTCGTTTTTCTTTGAATAGAAACACCATAATATTCAGCAAATTAATTAAGCCAAATTTCTTAAAATCATTCCCATTTACTATGTTATTACTAAAAAAGGTTTTGAATTCTCTGGTAATGCCAATACGGAATACTATCAAATGCTTCTGAAAGATGCCCTCTGGTGGTCAAACTAGCAATAACTTGCAGTAACAGAAAAAATGACTGAAAATTAAATGACGTGCCACAGAATGCTGCAGCAGTATGACACAACTTTTAAAGGATGAACCACTGTGTGTCCCTTTTATTTGTCACAAAGATAATCCTTTGGATAATGCAATATGACATCTGTGCATCAACATAGGTGAACATTTATATTACTGTATCCAAAGGATTATCTTTCTGACAAATAAAATGTTCAGAGGTTCAGAGGGCTAAAGTCCATGTATTTTGGAAATGAACATAGTTTTGGCATAGTTGAATGCTGTGTTGTGTGATTAAAGGAAAGTCCTGTGGATATCCCACAAATGTCATTTTGAGTGAAATGCTCAAAATGGTGAGATGCTCTCATGATTTCTTTGGATTAGCTTGACATCACAGTTCTGGAGTTGTGGTCCTGCCTTATCTGTCACACTTTGAGAGTGGACACTATTACATCTATTCATATTCTTTATCCCAGAATGATCTATTCTTTGTCCTCACATTTTCCGTCCTCCCATCACTTTTCACTGGGAGTTCAATCCATCTCATCATGTTTCCCTACCTCTCTCCCCTCTTCTCAATCATTCCTCCTCCATCTCTGTTTGTCACTCTCTCCCTCTCTCTTTCCACATTGTTCACCATAATTTCTCCTGCATCCCTTTCTCTCCCCTCATTCTCCATCATTCTTCTCTTTCTATCACTCACCCTCACACTCCTTTTTCTCAGTGATACTGTTGATCCCTCTCCTCATGCTCCTTACTGGCAGCTTTTTTACGCCACCCACTATAAACCATTCAATCTCTATGGACACCTCTGGCTGCTTCCTCCCATCTATCCCTCTATTCCCCTCTCTCTTTTATTCTATTTCCACTACCAAATCATCTGCCCTCCTTCCTCCCGTTCACTCTATTATTTCAGTCTCTGAGCGAGAGAGCAATAGAGAGAGACATTTTGCTTGCTTTACATCAGTCATTTCCTTGGGATTGTACTGTACAATTCCTTTAATTATTCACTCTTAGACTGATTATTTGTGCAAGAGATCACAGTGTCAGCTGATTCTGTTAAATGGTACAGGGAAAGTAGTACTAGAAACCTCAACTCTTTTAATGACAGATGGACTTACTATTTCCTAACCATCTTAAATAAGCATGCCCCTTTCAAAAAATGTAGAACTAAGAACAGATATCGCCCTTGGTTCACTCCACAAAAACATCCTGTGGCGGACTGCAATAGCATCGAATAGTTCCCGCGATATACAACTATTCAGGGAAGTCAGGAACCAATACACACAGTCAGTCAGGAAAGCAAAGGCTAGCTGTTCCAAACAGAAATTTGCATCCTGTAGCTCTAACTCTAAAACGTTTTGGGACACTGTAAAGTCCATGGAGAACAAGAACACCTCCTCCCAGCTGCCCACTGCACTGAGGCTAGGCAACACGGTCACCACCGATAAATCCATGATAATCTAAAATTTCAATAATAATTTCTCTACGGCTGGCCATGCTTTCCTCCTGGCTCCGCACACCCCGCAGCTACTTGCACGAGCCTCCCCAGCTTCTCCTTCACCCAAATCCAGATCGCAGATGTTCTGAAAGAGCTGCAAAACCTGGACCTGTAAAAATCAGCTGGGCTAGACAATCTGGACCCTCTCTTTCTAAAATTATCCACCGCCACTGTTGCAACCCCTATTACCTGTTTGTTCAACCTCTCTTTCGTTTTGTCCGAGATCCCTAAAGATTGGAAAGCTGCCGCGGTCATCCCCTCTTCAAAGGGGGTGACACTCTAGACCCAAACTGTTATAGACCTATATCCATCCTGGCCTGCCTTTATAAAGTCTTTGAAAGCCAAGCTAATCTGTGTGTAATCTGTGTGTAATCTGAGGGAAACGTGTCTCTAATATTACATTTTCATTACATTTCATTATAGTACAACGGTTTGATTTGTCTAATCTTAGCAATTTCTTCTTAGCTAGCTACATAGCCGTCTTTGTATCAAAGATAATTGCGTAATTATCGTATTTCGTCGTCCTAACGTAGTCTACACTGCTATCTGCCCAGCAGCTAGCTAAGCAGCTAGCTAACGTCCACCGTCCACCAGCACTGTAGAAACTATTACACTCAACTGAACGACTCGATTAGTGTAGTGTTAGCTAGCTACATAGTTGTCTTTGCTGTCTTCGTATCCAAGATAATTGTGTAGTTTAGAGTGTGTAGACTTAGAGTGATTATCTTAATTTACCGAGGTTAGCTAGCCAGCTATTTGTCGTCCTTAACGTAGGAGATACTGCTAGCTAGCTAGCCAACAGCTAGCCAACCTCTACCGAATAGAACTTCAACTACCCGGTCAACATTCCGCTTCGCTCCACAGGTAGTATCACATTTTCATTTCACTTCATTACAGTACAACGGTTTGATTTGTTTGATCGTAGCTAGCTAGCTACATAGCCGTCTTTGTATCTAAGACAATTGTGTAGTCTAGAGCGATTTTCTAGGTTAGCTAGCCAGCTATTGTCGTTCTTTTAACGTAACGTAACGCAATCAACACTGCTAGCTAGCCAGCTAGCCCCCGAATAGCAGCACTGTAGAAACTATTACACTCGACGGAACGACTTGATTAGTGTAGTGTCAACAACGCAGCCACTGCCAGCTAGCCTACAAAGTCAACAACGCAGCCACTGCCAGCTAGCCTACTCCAGCAGTTCTGTATCATTTCAATCATTTTAGTCAATAAGATTCTTGCTACGTAAGCTTAACTTTCTGAACATTCGAGACGTGTAGTCCACTTGTCATTCCAATCTCCTTTGCATTAGCGTAGCCTCTTCTGTAGCCTGTCAACTATGTGTCTATCTATCCCTGTTCTCTCCTCTCTGCACAGACCATACAAACGCTCCACACCGCGTGGCCGCGGCCACCTAATCTGGTGGTCCCAGCGCGCACGACCCACGTGGAGTTCCAGGTCTCCGGTAGCCTCTGGAACTGCCAATCTGCGGCCAACAAGGCAGAGTTCATCTCAGCCTATGCCTCCCTCCAGTCCCTCGACTTCTTGGCACTGACGGAAACATCGATCACCACAGATAACACTGCTACTCCTACTGCTCTCTCTTCGTCCGCCCACGTGTTCTCGCACACCCCGAGAGCTTCTGGTCAGCGGGGTGGTGGCACCGGGATCCTCATCTCTCCCAAGTGGTCATTCTCTCTTTCTCCCCTTACCCATCTGTCTATCGCCTCCTTTGAATTCCATGCTGTCACAGTTACCAGCCCTTTCAAGCTTAACATCCTTATCATTTATCGCCCTCCAGGTTCCCTCGGAGAGTTCATCAATGAGCTTGATGCCTTGATAAGCTCCTTTCCTGAGGACGGCTCACCTCTCACAGTCCTGGGCGACTTTAACCTCCCCACGTCTACCTTTGACTCATTCCTCTCTGCCTCCTTCTTTCCACTCCTCTCCTCTTTTGACCTCACCCTCTCACCTTCCCCCCCTACTCACAAGGCAGGCAATACGCTCAACCTCATCTTTACTAGATGCTGTTCTTCCACTAACCTCATTGCAACTCCCCTCCAAGTCTCCGACCACTACCTTGTATCCTTTTCCCTCTCGCTCTCATCCAACACTTCCCACACTGCCCCTACTCGGATGGTATCGCGCCATCCCAACCTTCGCTCTCTCTCCCCCGCTACTCTCTCCTCTTCCATCCTATCATCTCTTCCCTCTGCTCATACCTTCTCCAACCTATCTCCTGATTCTGCCTCCTCAACCCTCCTCTCTTCCCTTTCTGCATCCTTTGACTCTCTATGTCCCCTATCCTCCAGGCCGGCTCGGTCCTCCCCTCCCGCTCCGTGGCTCGACGACTCATTGCGAGCTCACAGAACAGGGCTCCGGGCAGCCGAGCGGAAATGGAGAAAAACTCGCCTCCCTGCGGACCTGGCATCCTTTCACTCCCTCCTCTCTACATTTTCCTCCTCTGTCTCTGCTGCTAAAGCCACTTTCTACCACTCTAAATTCCAAGCATCTGCCTCTAACCCTAGGAAGCTCTTTGCCACCTTCTCCTCCCTCCTGAATCCTCCTCCCCCTCCCCCCTCCTCCCTCTCTGCAGATGACTTCGTCAACCATTTTGAAAAGAAGGTCGACGACATCCGATCCTCGTTTGCTAAGTCAAACGACACCGCTGGTTCTGCTCACACTGCCCTACCCTGTGCTCTGACCTCTTTCTCCCCTCTCTCTCCAGATGAAATCTCGCTTCTTGTGACGGCCGGCCGCCCAACAACCTGCCCGCTTGACCCTATCCCCTCCTCTCTTCTCCAGACCATTTCCGGAGACCTTCTCCCTTACCTCACCTCGACCATCAACTCATCCCTGACCGCTGGCTACGTCCCTTCCGTCTTCAAGAGAGCGAGAGTTGCACCCCTTCTGAAAAAACCTACACTCGATCCCTCCGATGTCAACAACTACAGACCAGTATCCCTTCTTTCTTTTCTCTCCAAAACTCTTGAACGTGCCGTCCTTGGCCAGCTCTCCCGCTATCTCTCTCAGAATGACCTTCTTGATCCAAATCAGTCAGGTTTCAAGACTAGTCATTCAACTGAGACTGCTCTTCTCTGTATCACGGAGGCGCTCCGCACTGCTAAAGCTAACTCTCTCTCCTCTGCTCTCATCCTTCTAGACCTATCGGCTGCCTTCGATACTGTGAACCATCAGATCCTCCTCTCCACCCTCTCCGAGTTGGGCATCTCCGGCGCGGCCCACGCTTGGATTGCGTCCTACCTGACAGGTCGCTCCTACCAGGTGGCGTGGCGAGAATCTGTCTCCTCGCCACGCGCTCTCACCACTGGTGTCCCCCAGGGCTCTGTTCTAGGCCCTCTCCTATTCTCGCTATACACCAAGTCACTTGGCTCTGTCATAACCTCACATGGTCTCTCCTATCATTGCTATGCAGACGACACACAATTAATCTTCTCCTTTCCCCCTTCTGATGACCAGGTGGCGAATCGCATCTCTGCATGTCTGGCAGACATATCAGTGTGGATGACGGATCACCACCTCAAGCTGAACCTCGGCAAGACGGAGCTGCTCTTCCTCCCGGGGAAGGACTGCCCGTTCCATGATCTTGCCATCACGGTTGACAACTCCATTGTGACCTCCTCCCAGAGCGCTAAGATCCTTGGCATGATCCTGGACAACACCCTGTCGTTCTCAACTAACATCATGGCGGTGGCCCGTTCCTGTAGGTTCATGCTCTACAACATCCGCAGAGTACGACCCTGCCTCACACAGGAAGCGGCGCAGGTCCTAATCCAGGCACTTGTCATCTCCCGTCTGGATTACTGCAACTCGCTGTTGGCTGGGCTCCCTGCCTGTGCCATTAAACCCCTACAACTCATCCAGAACGCCGCAGCCCGTCTGGTGTTCAACCTTCCCAAGTTCTCTCACGTCACCCCGCTCCTCCGCTCTCTCCACTAGCTTCCAGTTGAAGCTCGCATCCGCTACAAGACCATGGTGGTTGCCTACGGAGCTGTGAGGGGAACGGCACCGCAGTACCTCCAGGCTCTGATCAGGCCCTACACCCAAACAAGAGCACTGCGTTCATCCACCTCTGGCCTGCTCGCCTCCCTACCACTGAGGAAGTACAGTTCCCGCTCAGCCCAGTCAAAACTGTTCGCTGCTCTGGCCCCCCAATGGTGGAACAAACTCCCTCACGACGCCAGGACAGCGGAGTCAATCACCACCTTCCGGAGACACCTGAAACCCCACCTCTTCAAGGAATACCTAGGATAGGATAAGTAATCCTTCTCACCCCCCCCGCTTAAATGATTTAGATGCACTATTGTAAAGTGGCTGTTCCACTGGATGTCAGAAGGTGAATTCACCAATTTGTAAGTCGCTCTGGATAAGAGCGTCTGCTAAATGACTTAAATGTAAATGTAAAAATGTATGGTCATACATTTAGCAGGAGGTTAGGAAGTGCAGCTCAGTTTCCACCTCATTTTGTTGGAAGTGTGCACATAGCCTGTCTTCTCTTGAGAGCCAGGACTGCCTCCTGCAGCCTTTCTCAATAGCAAGGCTATGCTCTCTGTACATAGTCAAAGCTTTCCTTAAGTTTGGGTCAGTAACAGTGGTCAGGTATTCTGCCACTGTGTACTCTCTGTTTAGGGCCAAATAGCATTCTCGTTTGCTCTGTTTTTTTGTTAATTCTTTCCAATGTGTCAAGTAATTCTCTTTTTGTTTTCTCATGATTTGGTTGGGTCTAATTGTGTTGCTGTCCTGGGGCTCTGTGGGGTCTGTTTGTGTATGTGAACAAAGCCCCAGGACCAGCTTGCTTAGGGGACTCTTCTCCAGGTTCATCTCTCTGTAGGTGATGGCTTTGTTATGGAAGGTTTGAGAATTTCTTCCTTTTAGGTGATTGTAGAATTTAATGGCTCTTTTCTGGATTTAATTAGCGGATATCGGCCTAATTCTGCTCTGCATGCATTATTTGGTGTTTTATGTTGTACACAGAGGATATCTTTGCAGAATTCTGCATGCAGAGTCTCAATTTGGTGTTTTTCCCATTTTGTGAATTATTGTGGGAAGTGGGTAGTATTTTTAGCCAAATCCTAATTGGTATGTTGAAATTTATGTTCCTTTTGATGGCATAGAATGCCCTTCTTGCCTTGGCTCTAAGATCGTTCTCAGCTTTGTGGAAGTTACCTGTGGCACTGATGTTTACGCCGAGATATGTATCGTTTTTTTGTGTGGAATTTGTATTTGTGGTCTGTCAACTGGACCTATTATTTTCTTACTGAGATTTACTGTCGGGGCCCAGGTCTGACAGAATCTGCGCAGAAGATCTAGGTGCTGCTGTAGGCCCTCCTTGGTAGAAGCAAATAGTAGACATTTGACTTCAGATTCTAGTAGGGATTCTAGTAGGGTGAGGCCAGGTGCTGCAGACTGTTCTAGTGCCCTCGCCAATATAGGTTGAAGAGGGTGGGGCTCAAGCTGCATCCCTGTCACACCCCACGGCTCTGTGGAAAGAAATGTGTGTCTTTTGCCAATTTTAACTACACACTTGTTGTTTGTGTACATGGATTTTATAATGTCGTATGTTTTACCCCCAACACCATTTTCCATCAATTTATACCAGACCCTCATGCCAAATTGAGGCAAAAGGCTTTTTTGAAATCAACAAAGCATAAGAAGACTTTGCCTTTGTTTTGGTGTGTTTGTTTGTCAATTAGGGTGTGAAGAGCGAATATGTGGTCTGTCATATGGTAATTTGGTAAAAAGCCAATTTGGCATTTTCTCAGTACATTGTTTTCACTGAGGAAATGTACAAGTCTGCTGCTAATGATAATGCAGAGGATTTTCCCATGGTTGCTGTTGTCGCATATCCCACGGTATGGGTCAAATTTGTGTCCCCTTTTGTGGATTGGGGTTATCAGTCCTTAGTTACAAATATCGGGGAAGATGCCAGGTCTGAGGATGATGTTAAAGAGTTTAAATATAGCCAATTGGAATTTGTGGTCTGTATATTACATAACTTCATGTAGGATACCATCAACACCACAGGCCTTTTTGGGTTGGGGGGTTTGTATATTGTCCTGTAGTTCATTCAAGATAATTGGAGAATCCACTGGGTTCTGGTAATCTTTAATAGCTGATTCTAAGATTTGTAATTGATCATGTATATATTTTTGCTTTGTTCTTTGTTACAGCTCTCTCTCTCTCTCTTTCTCTATCTCTCTTTTTCTCTCTATCCCTCAGGGTTGGTTGAACTCTCCAGTGCGGCTGTGTACCCAGACATCAGCAGACGTTGTAAATAACTGGGCCTGGCACACTGCACTGGAGGAACAGTGCTGGAGTCACACTCATAAATAATGAATTGATCCAGACTATTCTCACATCCTCCTGGTCCTTCCAGACAAACGTACGCCTGCACATAGGTACGTAGTTGAGTGGACGTATACACGGGTGCATGATGCATGCATGTACACATGCACACACGTACATGCACATATGACTGTACACACACACAAACACGCACTCCTATCCAGAGCGAGACCATGAGGAGTTAGAGACCATCAGAGGATAAGTTAATCAAAGGAGAGATCAGTGACGTCATCATCCCTCACCCAGGCTGGCAAAGGTTATCCCTATACCTAGAATTATCCTTCAGCCACAGGCACCACAATGGAATACCCCAAGGAGAATGTTATATTACTTATTCAGATAGGATGTGAAGACCAGCGCTTTCTTAGACTGCCAAAAAGATTACAGAATGGCGCCGGAGGGGATGGCTGCTGTTTTACGGGCTCCTAACCAACTGTGCTATTTTGTGTGTTTTTCCGCATTGTTTGTAACTTATTTTGTACATAATGTTGTTGCTACCGTCTCTTATGACCAAAAGGAGTTTATGGCTATCAGAACAGCGATTACTCACCTCGAACTGGAAGAAGAATGTTTCTTTAAAGAGTCCGACGCGAAGGATATACTGCTTCTCCAAGACCAGGCCCCGTCATTCGCGTGAAGAAAAGATGGAAATACATGGGCCGGGGATAGAATTGGTCGGCGAGTGGGTAACCCGCCTCTACCATCCATTCTATTGGCCAACGTGCAATCACTGGAGAATAAACTGGATGATATCTGTTCAAGACTCTCCTACCAACAGGACATTAAAAACTGTAGTATCTTAAGTTTCACAGAGTCGTGGCTGAACGACAATATGGATAATACACATTTGGCTGGGTTTTCTGTGCATCGGCAGGACAGAACAGCTACGTCTGGTAAGAGAGGGGTGGGGGTGTGTGTCTATTTGTCAATGGCAGCTGGTGTGAGATGTCTAATATTAAGGAAGTCTTGAGGTATTGCTGAGGTAGAGTACCTCATGATAAGCTGTACACCACACTATCTACCAAGAAAGTTTTCATCTATATTTTTCATTGCCGTCTATTTACCACCGTAAACCCATGCTGGCACTAAGACCACACTCAATGAGCTGTTTAAGACCATAAGCAAACAAGAAAATGTTCATCCAGAAGCGGACCTCCTAGCGGCCGGGGACCGCAAACATCTTTTTTTCCCTCATTTCTACCAGCATGTCACATGTGCAATCAGAGGGAAAAAACCTCTAGACCACCTTTAATCCACACACAGAGACGCATACAAAGCTCTCCCTCGCCCTCCATTTGGCAAATCTGAACACAATTCTATCCTCCTGGTTCCTGCTTACAAGCAAATACTAAAGCAGAAAGTACTAGTGACTCGCTCAATACGAAAGTGGTCAGTACGTGTATAAGTGCACTCAACTACGTACCTATGAGCAGGCATACGTGTGTCTGGAAGGACCAGGAGGATGTGAGAATTGTCTGGATCAATTCATTATTTATGAGTGTGACTCCAGCACTGTTCCTCTAGTGCAGTGTGCCAGGCCCAGTTATTTACAACGTCTGCTGATGTCTGGGTACACAGGAGAGTTCTACCAACACTGAGGGACAGAGAGAGAAAGAGAGAGAGTAAGAGAGAGAGAGAGAGAGAGAGAGAGAGAGAGAGGGAGAATGCCAAGAGTGCAAAGCTGTCATCAAGGCAAAGGGTGGCTAATTTGAAGAATCTCAAATATAAAATATATTTTGATTTGTTTAACACTTTTTTGGTTACTACATGATTCCATATGTGTTATTTCATAGTTTTGATTTTTATCCACTATTATTATGTATGTATAAAATATGTATAAAATAGTCAAATAAAGAAAAACCCTTGAATGAGTAGGTGTCCAAACTTTTGACTGGTACTGTATGTGAGAATGCTGTTCATTGACTACAGTTAAGCGTTCAACACCATAGTTTCCACAAAGCTTATCACTAAGCTAAGGACCCTGGAACTAAATACCTCCCTCTGCAACTGGATCCTGGACTTCATGACGGGCCGCCCCCAGGTGGTAAGGGTTGGCAACAACACATCCGCCACGCTGATCCTCAACACTGGGGCCCCTCAGGGTGTGTAATTAGTCCCCTTCTGTACTCCCTGTTCACCCACGACTGAGTGGCCAAGCACGACTCCAACACCATCATTAAGTTTGCTGACGACACAACAGTGGTAGGCCTGATCACCGACAATGATGAGAGAGCCTATATGGAGGAGGTCAGAGACCTGGCAGTGTGGTACCAGGGCAATGTGAGCAAGACAAAGGAGCTGAACGTGGACTACAGGAAAAGGAGGGCCGAACACGCCCCCATTCACATCGACGGGGCTGTAGTGGAACGGGTCGAGCGTTTCAAGTTCCTTGGTGTCCACAACACCAACAAACTATCATGGTCCAAACACATCAAGACAGTCTTGAAGAAGGCACAACAACACCTTTTCCCCCTCTGGAGATTGGAAAGATTTGGCATGGGTCCCTAGATCTTCAAAAAGTTCTACAGCTGCACAATCGAAAGCATCCTGACCAGTTGCATCACCGCCTGGTATGGCTACTTAACAGCTTCTTAACAAGCCATAAGACTCCTGAACAATTCATCAAATGGCCACCCGGACTATTTACACCCCCCCCTTTGTTTTTACACTGCTGTTACTTGCTGTTTATTATCTATGCAGTCACTTTACTCCTACCTGCATGTACAAATTACCTCTACTAACCTGTATCACTGCACATTTACTCAGTACCGGTAGCCTTGTTATTGTTATTTAATTTTTTACTTAGTTACTTAATTTATTTAGTAAATATTTTCTTAACTCTATTTCTTGAACTGCATTGTTGGTTAAGGGCTTGTAAGAAATCCTTTCACAATCTACACCTGTTGTATTCGGCGCAAGTGACAAATACAATTTGATTTGGTTGATTTGATTTGAAAGTGTACAACGACAACAGTTTATCATCATGTTTTTCGGTGTGTTACTCTGACTCCTCAGTTGCTGTGCAGTGATGAAATGTCACTAAGGTCAAGGCATAGGTGTGTGTTGGTGTGAAGGTGAGACAGTGTGACCATGTTTGTCTGAGTGTGTGACTATAACAGATCACACAGATAACCTTGCTCTCCCTCTCTGTGCTGATGTTGCAGACTAGGCATTGGGCTCTGCTGTGTTCCAGTTCTCTGCAGTTATCTGCTTGCTGTGTTGGCGTTGCCTGCTGTATTCTGCATACTGTAACAGAGCACACCATCTGGTGTGACGCTATACGTCTCCTGTGGTGTTTGTGTGTGCGCACGTGTGTGTGAGTGTGTGTGCGCACGTGTGTGTGCGCACGTGTGAGTCTGAGACGTCTGCTTTAGTCTAGATCTTGTTGATGACATAATCTCCAGTGCACTCCCCCATCTGATGTCTGGGAACATGAGGCGTGAGTGACTCAGCGAAACATGACTGCTGTCACCACGGACACTCATATCTTTATTCCCTCCTCCATCTTGATGCTCATGAAATTATTCATCATGCGCTGATCACTAACAGTGCGTGAAGAACATGGAAATTACTGTGACTTAGCGTGTGAGAATGTTTGACGGTGCGCACGTGTGTGCGTGTGTATGCATGCATTTCATTGCATTGTGTGTGTGTGTGTTTATGTGTTTGCATGTGTTATTGGTATCACTCCTATGCTGGAAGGCAGTGATATGTGAGACCCATGTTCCCTTGAGGTCCAGAGCACTCAGAACAGTTTGTATTTGTATTTATTATGGATCCGCAAAAGCAGCAGCTACTCTTCCTGGGGTCCAGCAAAATTAAGGCAGTTTATACAATTTTTAAAACATTACAATACTTTCACAGATTTCACAACACACAGTGTGCCCTCAGGCCCCTACTCCACCACTACCACATATCTACAGTACTAAATCTATGTGTACATATAGTGCGTATGTTATCGTGTGTGTGTGTGTGTGTGTCTGTACCAATGTTTGTGTTGCTTCACAGTCCCCGCTGTTCCATAAGGTGTTTTTTTAATCTGTTTTTGAAATCTAATTTTACTGCCTGCGTCAGTTACCTGATGTGGAATACAGTTCCACGTAGTCATGGCTCTTTGTAGTACTGTGCGCCTCCCATAGTCTGTCCTGGACTTGGGGACTGTGAAGAGACCCCTTGTGGCATGTCTTGTGGGGTATGCATGGGTGTCCGAGCTGTGTGCCAGTAGTTTAGACAGACAGCTCGGTGCCTGCCTGTCATTCAACATGTCAATACTTATAAATAAAAGTAGTAATGAAGTCAATCTCTCCTCCACTTTCAGCGAGGAGAGATTGACATGCATAGTATTAATATTAGCTCTCTGTGTACATCCAAAGGCCAGCCGTGCTGCCCTGTTCTGAGCCAATTGCAATTTTCCTAAGTCCTTTTTTGTTGCACCTGACCACGCGACTGAACAGTTCGACAGGTGCGACAAAACTAGGGCCTGTAGGACTTGCCTTGTTGATATTGTTGTTAAGAAGGCAGAGCATCACTTTATTATAGACAGACTTCTCCCCATCTTAGCTACTACTGCATCAATATGTTCTGACCATGACAGTTTACAATCTAGTGTTACTCCAAGCAGTTTAGTCATCTTAACTTGCTCAGTTTACACATGATTTATTACAAGATTTAGTTAAGGTTTAGGGTTTTGTTCCAAATACAATGCTTTTTGTTTTAGAAATATTTAGGGCTAACTTATTCCTTGCCACCCACTCTGAAACTAACTGCAGGTCTTTGTTGAATGTTGCAGTCATTTCAGTCACTGTAGTAGCTGACGTGTATAGTGTTGAGTCATCCGCTTACATAGACACTCTGGCTTTACTCAATGTCAGTGGCATGTCGTTAGTAAAAATTGAAAAAAGCATTTGCCTAAACAGCTACCCTGGAGAATTCCTGATTCTAACTGGATTATATTTGAGAGACGTCCATTAAAGAACACCCTCTGTGTTCTGTTAGACAAGTAACTCTTTATCCACATAATAGCAGGGTGTGTAAAGCCATAACACATACGTTTTCCCAGCAGCAGACTATGATCGCTAATGTTAAAAGCTGCACTGAAGTCTACCGAGACAGCCCCCACAATCATTTTATCATCAATTTCTCTCAGCCAATCATCAGTCATTTGTTTAAATGCTGTGCTTGTTTAGTGTCCTTTCCTATAAGCATGCTGAAATTCTGTTGTCAATTTGTTTACTGTGAAATAGCATTGTATCTGGTCAAACACAATTTTTTACGAAGGGTTGGTAACAGGCTGATTGATCGACTATTTGAGCCAGTAAAGGGGGCTTTACTATTCTTGGGTAGCGGAATGACTTTAGCTTCCCTCCAAGCCTTGAGGGCACACACTCTCTAGTGGCAAATAGGAGTGACAATATTGTCTGCTATTATTCTCAGTAATTTTCCATCCAGAATGTCAGACCGTGGTGGCTTGTCATTGTTGATAGACAATGACAGTTCTCATGAAATAGCAATGAAACAGCTACCAGCTCTCACAGTCTCACGTCAGAGTTAGACATCCATCCTTGTTTCACAAATCTAACATTTTGAAGTTATTCCAAACGTCAACTTTCTATCGCTACATTCAAACTTGCAACCTTTGGAATCAGCGGCAGATGCTTTCCACCATCCCTGTCCACAATGCCCTAGCAAACCCGAAACCTACTTGAAGGTAACAGCGCTCACTGTTGCCCCTAGTGACCGGTTTCAACATCCTCTCCCGATGTCCCCAGACATGGATGGTGAATACTGACTTGTATCACGGCCTGGCTGCAGTTTGTCACCCACATTTCTCTCATTCTCGGTCTCCCTCTCTATCTCTCCCTCCCTCTCTCCCCTCTCCTATCACACATGTGCAGTGTGAGTGTGACCAGTGGTGTTCTGGCCTGTGGCCCACACACAGCTCTGCTGCACATATCACAACCAGTCTGCATGATTCATTCATAAGATTTAAAAAGAGGGGATCTTAACACATACCTCACAACTGGCACACACTCCCCTGTGTGTGTGTCCATTAACTCTGATGTGACCGAGGGTACTGCTGCCTATTCAGATGGTTAACCTGATGCCATCTGTTCAGGTAAAGCATGTGATCTATTAAAAGGGACAGAGCGACTCATTGGTCTGAGACTCTCTGTTGTTTTAGGTGTGTGTGAGTGCAAATTCCTGCATGTGGTGTCACAATATTCTCCAGGGTTAGCATGCTGATGTTCACTCACTGCTGCCCTCTCCTGGTAAAATCAGTTTATTCACAATCCACTCCTTTCACTGGGGTTCAAGTTGAATGGCTAGTAGATGTTGTGGACCTGATTCAAAGACAAACCAAATATACAGTATAAGAATGGCAAACAACTTCAACTTTGTTTTTAATGTGTCAAATGTCATTCGGATGTAGATCCTTTCCTTCGAAGGTTCCTGTGATGACTCCAGGGGAGGATGGCTCATAATAATGGCTGTAATGGAGCGCATGGAATGGCATCAAACATATAGAAACCATGTGTCTGATACCGTTGAACTGATTCCGCTCCAGCCATTACCACGAGCCCGTTCTCCCCAATTAAAGTGGCAGCAACCTCCTGTGGATGACTCTTGTTAGCCTGAGAATGCTAGCATATTTCACCCGTGTCCATACAGTGCCTTCAGAAAGTATTTATACCCCTTGACTTATTCCACATTTTGTTGTGTTGAAGCCTGAATTCAAGACAGATTAATACATGTTTTTGTCACCCATCTACAGCACATAATGACAAAGTGATTTTTTGTTGTTGTTGAAATTTTAGCAAATGTATTTAAAAATTAAATACATAAATATTCTATTTAAATAAGTATTCACATCCCTGAGTCAATACATCTTAGAATCACCTTTAACAGCGACTACAGCTGTGAGTCTTTCTGGGTAAGTCTGTAAGAGCTTTCCACACCTGGATTATACAATATTTGCACATTATTTTCAGAATTCTTCAAGCTCTATCAAATTGGTTGTCAATCATTGCTTGACATTTATAAGTCTAGACTGAACCCGGTTTTCCTCTAGGACATAGCCTTTGCTTAGTGCCATTCCGTTTACAGTTTTTTCCAACTGCTTACGCACAAAATCTTTTCATGTCACACAATTTTTGAAACCTCTCACTCAAAGTGCAAAACTACACACCAAATATCCAAAACCATACGCTATTTCTCAGCCTTTGACTCAGTTGCCAATTTGATAAAACACTTTTTTCCAAACACGACACACAATTCTCTACCTAAAACACAAAAATCTAACAGGAAGTGACTTGCTTTCCTTTTCCAAACACAACCAATCAAAATGCTACACTTATTCACCGGGTCACACACACACACTCCTCATATGTGCAAACATTAATAGCTTAACTGATCACTAACCAATCACTGCTTTACTGTAGTATAGGCCTATAAATAGGTCAAAGGTCAGATTACCTGTTTTGAACAATGGATGCCAACAATGGACAGAGAGCAAGAGGAGAGGGGGGAGAGAAAGAGGAAGAAGAGGACGAGGGCAAAGAAGAGAAGGAAGGAGAGCCATCTCTGATGAGATTAGGGCAACACTTGTTGATCATGTGATCAACCACGGTTTGACCATGAGAGGCTGGACTGAAAGAACAGGTATGCAACTATCTAATGACTATTTTAGCATTACAGTAATGTACTGTAAAATACGTATGACTGCATAGTATTGCATAAACATGTGTAACTCTAAGCCATCCATTTACTGCACTGCATTGAATGAATGAGGTTGGTTATCATGCTGTACTACATTTTGTTGTACATTGTTTACAGTTCCTATGCTGAACACATACTGTGTTTGAATTCTGTACAGAGTGGAAAGGCAAAGACATCATGGAGGATGAGGACGCTTGTTTACAGATGTACAAGAGACTGCAATTATAAATAAGGTTTTGGCCAACAATGCAATTAGGATTTGAGAGATCAGAGAGCATATCTTGAATAATGGCACCATATTTAACAACATCAATGCTGTAAGCCTGTCGACCATACAACGCATCCTCCAACGGCACCGAGTGACGATGAAACAACTTTACAAGGTGCCATTTGAGATTAACTCTGAGTCAAGAATATGCGACATGACTTTGTAGAGGTATGTATGCAACACTACTTCCAGTACTTCAGACATACCATATTTACTCATCTGTATATCCTTTTGTCTGTTACAGAGAGTATTGGAGCTGGATGCCCATGTAATTCGCCATTAATTTATTTATGTGGATTAGGTTGGCTTCTACCTCACCAAAACCAGGCGCCGAGGAAGAAATGTAATAGGACAGAGGGCAATTACCAATGTCCCTGGACAGCGTGGGGGTAATATAACTGTGTGCTGCCATCACTCAGAACGGGGTCCTCCATCACAATGCCACACTGGGTCCGTACAACACCGGCCATATGCTCACTTTGTTTTGCAATTTACACAATGCTTGTCCCTGATCCAGATCAGGAGCCTGCTAGATTTGTGGTTTTATGGACCAATGTTAATTTTCACCGGGCTGTTCTGGTACAAAACTGGTTTACCACCCATCCACAATTTTGTATAGTTTTGTACCTACCCCCATATTCACCTTTTCTAAATCCCATAAAGGAATTGTTCTCAGCCTGGCGCTGGAAAGTGTATGATCGCCACCCCATGCCCGCATGTTACTTCTCCAGGCAATGGAGGACGCATGTGGGGACATAGAGGTTGCCTCTGTCCAAGGTTGGATACGCCATGCTAGGAGACACTTTCCTGTGACACCCCTGACCCCCCCCCCCCCCTCCCTACCTGGGATCCCACACACAATTGTGTTCTTTACTGTATTCTAAAGAATCTACTTTTGGTTTACATATGTTTATGGTTTTGTTGTATGCTACTTTATACAACAGTAATGTTTGGCCTAATAAATATGTTCTGTTTCTACATTGCATTGGTGTTTACAGTGTACTTGTTACCCCTCTCAGCAGATTACTTTCACTGTAGAACATCGTATTGAAATGTAGATATAAGCCTATGAAAGACCAAAGAGCTTTAGATTTAGAACAACAGTGTTTACATGGTATATCCAGAAATGTACTATTATGAAAGCAGTGTTTGATGCAAATGCTTCATTCTGACATGTGTTTGTCATTTTGTCATTTTGAATGCAGTGTTACCTTTTGAAGGAGATGTGTGAGGCATTTTGTGTGTGCAGTTTTGGAAATTGTGTGTAGAGATTTGAAAAAAAGGAGACAGTTTTGAAAATGTGTGTAAGCAGTTGAAAAAAAACGAATTTCTATCCTAAAAAAAAACAGTTATTAACGATTACAAGATTACAGCCACAACTATGCTTGAAAACATGGAGAGTGGTACTCAGTAATGTGTTGTCTTAGATTCGCTCCAAGCATAACACTTGTATTCAGCACAAAAAGCTTTGCCATGTTTTTTTGCAGTTACTTTAGTGTCTTTTTGCAAACTGGATCCATGTTTTGGAATATTTGTTTTCTTCTGTACAGCTGTCCTTTTCACTCTGTCAGAGATGAGGTAGCCATTCAAAATCATGTTAAACACTATTGCACACAGAGCGAGTCCATGCAACTTATTACGTGACTTGTTAAGCACATTTTACTCCTGAACTTATTTCGGCTTGCATAATAAAGGGGTTGAATACTTATTAACTCAAGTAATTTCAACTTAGATTTTTATTAATTTGTAAAAATTGCGAAAAACATAATTCCACTTTGACAATGAGGTATTGTGTGCAGATCAGTGACCCCAAAAATCTCAATTTAATCCATTTTAAATTCAGAATGTAACACAACAAAATGTGGAAAAAGTGAAGGGGTGTGAATACTTTCTGAAGGCCCTGTATGTCACACCAGTGTGGCAATGTATGTTGGGTCTCAGATGCTTAAGCAGTCAGTGGATTGGAGAACATTCTAGCCAGGAATGTGTGCCTGAGAGTGGGAGAGAGGAGCAGGTGAGAGCCCTGGTCTCTTGGGCTTAGTCATCAGACACAGCATCACTGCCTCTAAATGTCTTCTCTGAACCTCTCTTTTTTCCCCACCACAAATAAAGGTGGGAAAACAAGCGGGGAAGAGAGTAGGCAAGAGAGACTGAAAGAGGGGAGAGAGAGGAGGGGTGGAAGACAACCAATAAAAGCCTCTGTAGGTGTTCCCCTGCTGGGCCATCAGACAGCAGAGCGGTGCCTGGGGAGCTGGAGCTCTGCAACACCTGTTCACCACAGCAGATGTTGTACAGAAGGGGAGAGACACAGAACAGAAACACCTCTCTCTCTCTCCCTCCTCTCTCTCCCTCCCCCGCTCTCTCTCTCTCTCCCATCTCTCTCTCCTCTCTCTCTTTCTGCCCCTCTCTCTCCTCTCTTTCTGCCCCTCTCTCTCTCCCCTCTCTCTTTCCGCCCCCCCCCTCTCTCTCTCTCTCTCCTCTCTCTCTTTCCGCCCCCCCTCTCTCTCCTCTCTCTCTCTTTCTGCCCCTCTCTCTTTCTCCTCTCTTTCCCCCTGCCTACTGTGGCTCCATCTGCTCTCTGTTCTCTCCAAATTTAACAAGGCATGTGGGGAAGGCTGTGAACGGTGGTGACATCACCATAGAGATAGGTCTATGTCCCTGACCACATCACACATCCAACTTCACACTTACTGTACAACACCTGAGCCACCAGATCACTGTAGTTTCGCTGGTCAGTTTCCCTGGTATATGAGCACTTACCAAGCATACTATTAAACCCATTTATGTATTTATTTTTGGTAAACAGTTCACTGCTCATTTGTCCTTGATTGGCAGGTAGCCTAGTGGTTAGAGTGTTGGCCTAGTAACCGAAAGGTTGCAAGATCAAATCCCTGAGCTGACAAGGTGAAATTCTGTCATTCTGCCCCTGAACAAGGCAGTTAATCCACTGTTCCTAGGCTGTCATTGAAAATAAGAATTTTTTCTTCACTGACTTGCCTTGTTAAATAAAAAACTATATTAAAAGAATTGAGAGGCAATGAACAGTAGGCCATGATGACCATAATAGCAATGCTGCAGACACCTTACCTGCTAAAGATCAGAGATATGATAGTTAGTCCTCCGATATTCACACTACATGGAGAGATCACACAGACGTCCAAAGGCAGGTGTCTTTTACAATCAGAGCACTGTGATTGCACTCTCTCCCTCTCACTGTGGTGACTGAACCCCAGAGGTCCCCAGGTGCATCTCTAATGGCCACAGGGGTGTCACATCTTTGATAACAAGACACATACACACTCAGGTCATACATGAACGGCCACGCACACGCGAACACACACAGATAATCTCCCTGTCTCGCTCTCTCTCTAAATGAATGTCACCGTTGCTACGGTAACCTCCTCCATATCTATGAATCTATATTCAGTAAGAGGTTCAATGGAGGGTCATGCTGGCAGCTTAGCTCTCAAACTATCTGGTTATGTATGTGTGTATGTGTCACCTCTCCATCATAAGGAGCAGATGGGATACAGCCTGCACATTTTAAATAGCACATGTAATGCTACACTTCCAGCCAGTGAGAGTATTATGTGCATGGTATTACTTATATGCATAGCTTTGTCAATTTCACAAAATCTAATATTTAGTCCCTAGAAACTCATATGTGAGCTAGAAGTACTTAGGAATGGTCTTTGGCTGGAGATGAATGCTGAGCTTCTGGTTTTGGCTCTGGTGTCTTCATGGGGATTCAGGATGGCTATAGCGTAGTCTGTGTGCAGTGTTATTTCAGATGGCCTGCCCTAGGGAGGGAACAGACAGATCAGCCAGGAGGATATCTCTGTAATCACACCCAGCACCTGAGCCCAGAGGCTAAGACGGGCTAACAGACTGGCAGACGGGGGCTCCAGATGTATCATGGTGCAGAGAGTGACAGAACACCACAGCCTTGGTCGAGCTCTTTGCAGAGTACCACTGATCTTAGAACAGTGAGTGTTAATGGTGGTAACTGCAGATCTTTGATCTTTACGAATTTTACATCTGATAACTGTTCTGAGGTATAGCAGAGTACTGTCAGTGGCAGAAATAATTGAAGTTGCTGTGACAGCATGACTATGTACTTGATAAGTGGCGAGTATGCTGTGACCAGTAGAAGCAGATGCTCACTTCTGTAGTAATATTGCAACAGTGGCATCAATGTCCTTCGTGATGCCAATTTCTTCCAAAGAATATGAGTGTGTGCATCTCAGAGTGATGCCCAAGATGCCCAAAGCTCAAGAGGAGGTGCAGGTGATGCCTCTGCCCTGTCCTCATGTGTGTTTAAGTGTTTGTGTTTGAGTATTGCATCAGATATTTCTGTGGGGGATAAGGGGAGGTTTCACCCTGAGCTTATTGCCCTGGCATGCTGCTCTGTCACACTGTTGTGAAACAGAGACTCTGACTTACTCTACTGAACATCTGCAAATGGAAAAACCATGTCTTCTCCCCCACTTCCTGTTTGACCCTGAAGCTTACAGTGAATAACCTCAACCTCACCAAACAGCTGCTCTTTCACAACTGCAGCTCTAAACTGATTCCACAGCCAAACTACCTTGATATCTCAAGCATTAATGTCTGTCATCCAACCAAGCCCAATGATTGGTTGCTTCCAACTGTATTCACCCCCCCCACCCCAACAGTTTGTCAAGCGTATACCTCCTGTGAGAGAGTCAATCTCAGTCAGCACAGAGGTAAATGAACCTGGGCCATGCTTTATGACAAACTCAACAGCCCGAACCGAAGAGAATGCCTGAGTGTGATAAAGAAACCCATTGGTGAAAGCCAAACAGTGTTATCCTATCGAGCATGTCAGTGGTTTAGCTGCAGCGTGCACAGCTGTAATCCTTCATTGGCCTTGCAGAGTGTGATCCCACTGCCAAGCTGTTATTGCAGTCATCTGAGGAAGCAATATTGTTTCATAGTCAATGGAAGTCAGTAGGCTATTACCAATGAGTTCATTTCCATGGAAACAAGATGATGATGAGAGTTCTCATTCAGGTTTAATGCAAATGGGTCAATTTATTTGATATGTTTACATTTATATCTAGGAATATACTGTATTTTTCATCTTCCCATTCCAACACAACGGAAATAACAACCATTACTAAACATTGATTTGTTTTTCATTATAAAATGTGAACATATTATCACTCCTCAGCTTTACCTCAGATATGACTGATTACAATTGATTGCAGTCTGTCTTAAGTGCCAAATGCCTCCATTGACAAATAATTATTTGCAGAACAATCTACTGCAAACCCTGTACAGGAAAACGTCTGCAGCCATCAACAGATCTATTGCAGTACGGTACATACCCTGAGTATTGACTTTACCTGACAACAGACAATGACTACATATTCTCATCTGTCAGCAGATCTATATCTGAATGTGTGTGTGCATGTGTGTGAAGAGACGCAGTGTCTTTCTCTCTCTGTTTGTGTGTGTGTGTCTTTATGGGGGCATTTTTGTGTGCACCGCCAATCTATCAGTTCTTCTGTCTGAGTATTTGGGTGTATTGAGAGGCGTAGGATTGCCTGCTCTGCTGAGCCTCTATCAATTCAATTCAATTCAATCTCTGACTCATCCTCCTCCTCCTCCTCTACACCCCTCTGGCGCTGTAGGATGCTGCTACGGGACTGTGAACAGGAGATGGGTTAAAGACTTGGGACAGTCTTGTAAAGTAAACTAAATATGCCTGTCTGTACAAGGACATTAATGACTGTTAACCTTATCAGTTGATGTTTCTCTCTTTCATTCATGATTGTGGGGGTCTATTTTTTGTCTGTAATGCTAGCAGCAGATGCAATCTTACCTTCTTGGCTGATTCAGCAGTGTGTTTGAGGCTGGAGCCCAGGGTGGGACTAGGCTGGTGGGCCATAGAGGAGGGCAGCAGGGTCTGGTTGTCCAGAGGGCCGTCAGACACCCTGATCCTCCCAGTGAACAGCTGTTGAGACCGGGGAGATGATCAGCCCTGTAGCCCCATACCTGGAACTCTCACCTCTCAGTCATGCTGTCCAGGTTCTGGAAGGTGTGTGTGTGTGTGTGTCTAACCTCCAGGACTTTGTCTATGTCCATGCTGTCCAGGTTCTAGAAGGTGTGTGTGTGTGTGTGTGTGTCTAACCTCCAGGTCTTTGTCTATGTCCATGCTGTCCAGGTCTGGAAGGTGTGTGTGTGTCTAACCTCCATGTCCTTGTCTATATCCATGCTGTCCAGGTCTGGAAGGTGTGTGTGTGTCTAACCTCCAGGTCTTTGTCTATGTCCATGCTGTCCAGGTTCTGGAAGGTGTGTGTGTGAGTCTAACCTCCAGGTCTTTGTCTATGTCCATGCTGTCCAGGTCTGGAAGGTGTGTGTGTGTCTAACCTCCAGGTCTTTGTCTATGTCCATGCTGTCCAGGTTCTGGAAGGTGTGTGTGTGTGTCTAACCTCCATGTCTTTGTCTATGTCCATGCTGTCCAGGTCTGGAAGGTGTGTGTGTGTCTAACCTCCAGGTCTTTGTCTATGTCCATGCTGTCCAGGTTCTGGAAGGTGTGTGTGTGTGTCTAACCTCCAGGTCTTTGTCTATATCCATGCTGTCCAGGTTCTGGAAGGTGTGTGTGTCTAACCTCCAGGTCTTTGTCTATGTCCATGCTGTCCAGGTTCTGGAAGGTGTGTGTGTGTGTCTAACCTCCATGTCTTTGTCTATGTCCATGCTGTCCAGGTCTGGAAGGTGTGTGTGTCTAACCTCCATGTCCTTGTCTATGTCCATGCTGTCCAGGTCTGGAAGGTGTGTGTGTGTGTCTAACCTCCATGTCTTTGTCTATGTCCATGCTGTCCAGGTTCTGGAAGGTGTGTGTGTCTAACCTCCATGTCTTTGTCTATGTCCATGCTGTCCAGGTTCTGGAAGGTGTGTGTGTCTAACCTCCAGGTCTTTGTCTATGTCCATGCTGTCCAGGTCTGGAAGGTGTGTGTGTGTGTAACCTCCATGTCCTTGTCTATATCCATGCTGTCCAGGTCTGGAAGGTGTGTGTGTGTGTCTAACCTCCAGGTCTTTGTCTATGTCCATGCTGTCCAGGTCTGGAAGGTGTGTGTGTGTGTCTAACCGCCATGTCTTTGTCTATGTCCATGCTGTCCAGGTTCTGGAAGGTGTGTGTGTCTAACCTCCATGTCTTTGTCTATGTCCATGCTGTCCAGGACCTGGTAGGTGTGTGTGTGTCTAACCTCCAGGTCTTTGTCTATGTCCATGCTGTACAGGTCTGGAAGGTGTGTGTGTGTGTCTAACCTCCATGTCCTTGTCTATGTCCATGCTGTCCAGGTCTGGAAGGTGTGTGTGTGTCTAACCTCCATGTCCTTGTCTATGTCCATGCTGTCCAGGTCTGGAAGGTGTGTGTGTGTCTAACCTCCATGTCCTTGTCTATGTCCATGCTGTCCAGGTTCTGGAAGGTGTGTGTGTGTCTAACCTCCATGTCTTTGTCTATGTCCATGCTGTCCAGGTCTGGAAGGTGTGTGTGTGTCTAACCTCCATGTCTTTGTCTATGTCCATGCTGTCCAGGTCTGGAAGGTGTGTGTGTGTCTAACCTCCATGTCCTTGTCTATGTCCGTGCTGTCCAGGTCTGGAAGGTGTGTGTGTGTCTAATCTCCATGTCTTTGTCTATGTCCATGCTGTCCAGGTCTGGAAGGTGTGTGTGTGTCTAACCTCCAGGTCTTTGTCTATGTCCATGCTGTCCAGGTTCTGGAAGGTGTGTGTGTGTGTCTAACCTCCATGTCTTTGTCTATGTCCATGCTGTCCAGGTCTGGAAGGTGTGTGTGTGTCTAACCTCCAGGTCTTTGTCTATGTCCATGCTGTCCAGGTTCTGGAAGGTGTGTGTGTGTGTCTAACCTCCAGGTCTTTGTCTATATCCATGCTGTCCAGGTTCTGGAAGGTGTGTGTGTCTAACCTCCAGGTCTTTGTCTATGTCCATGCTGTCCAGGACCTGGAAGGTGTGTGTGTGTCTAACCTCCATGTCTTTGTCTATGTCCATGCTGTCCAGGTCTGGAAGGTGTGTGTGTCTAACCTCCATGTCCTTGTCTATGTCCATGCTGTCCAGGTCTGGAAGGTGTGTGTGTGTGTCTAACCTCCATGTCTTTGTCTATGTCCATGCTGTCCAGGTTCTGGAAGGTGTGTGTGTCTAACCTCCATGTCTTTGTCTATGTCCATGCTGTCCAGGACCTGGAAGGTGTGTGTGTGTCTAACCTCCAGGTCTTTGTCTATGTCCATGCTGTCCAGGTCTGGAAGGTGTGTGTGTGTGTAACCTCCATGTCCTTGTCTATATCCATGCTGTCCAGGTCTGGAAGGTGTGTGTGTGTGTCTAACCTCCAGGTCTTTGTCTATGTCCATGCTGTCCAGGTCTGGAAGGTGTGTGTGTGTGTCTAACCGCCATGTCTTTGTCTATGTCCATGCTGTCCAGGTTCTGGAAGGTGTGTGTGTCTAACCTCCATGTCTTTGTCTATGTCCATGCTGTCCAGGACCTGGAAGGTGTGTGTGTGTGTCTAACCTCCAGGTCTTTGTCTATGTCCATGCTGTACAGGTCTGGAAGGTGTGTGTGTGTGTCTAACCTCCATGTCCTTGTCTATGTCCATGCTGTCCAGGTCTGGAAGGTGTGTGTGTGTCTAACCTCCATGTCCTTGTCTATGTCCATGCTGTCCAGGTCTGGAAGGTGTGTGTGTGTCTAACCTCCATGTCCTTGTCTATGTCCGTGCTGTCCAGGTCTGGAAGGTGTGTGTGTGTCTAATCTCCATGTCTTTGTCTATGTCCATGCTGTCCAGGTCTGGAAGGTGTGTGTGTGTCTAACCTCCATGTCCTTGTCTATGTCCGTGCTGTCCAGGTCTGGAAGGTGTGTGTGTGTCTAATCTCCATGTCTTTGTCTATGTCCATGCTGTCCAGGTCTGGAAGGTGTGTGTGTGTCTAACCTCCATGTCTTTGTCTATGTCCATGCTGTCTAGGTCTGGAAGGTGTGTGTGTGTCTAACCTCCATGTCTTTGTCTATGTCCATGCTGTCCAGGTCTGGAAGGTGTGTGTGTGTCTAACCTCCATGTCCTTGTCTATGTCCGTGCTGTCCAGGTCTGGAAGGTGTGTGTGTGTCTAATCTCCATGTCTTTGTCTATGTCCATGCTGTCCAGGTCTGGAAGGTGTGTGTGTGTCTAACCTCCATGTCTTTGTCTATGTCCATGCTGTCCAGGTCTGGAAGGTGTGTGTGTGTCTAACCTCCATGTCTTTGTCTATGTCCATGCTGTCCAGGTCTGGAAGGTGTGTGTGTGTCTAACCTCCATGTCCTTGTCTATGTGTGCTGTCCAGGTCTGGAAGGTGTGTGTGTGTCTAATCTCCATGTCTTTGTCTATGTCCATGCTGTCCAGGTCTGGAAGGTGTGTGTGTGTCTAACCTCCATGTCCTTGTCTATGTCCATGCTGTCCAGGTTCTGGAAGTTGTGTGTGTCTAACCTCCATGTCCTTGTCTATGTCCATGCTGTCCAGGTTCTGGAAGGTGTGTGTAGAACTCAAGAGCCTTGGCATGGAACACCATCTCCACTGTGATGAAGTCTGTGAAGATCCTCTGGAAGAAGACCTAGTATTATTGTCACTGTAAGAGGATGGACATGCCTGAGTATGACTGGAACACGTGCGAGTGAGTGAGTGTGTATGTGTTCATGTGTTTTCGTGTGTGTGTTTGTGTATGTTCTGGTTTATTTGTGTATATTTGTGTGTGTGTTCATGTGTGTGCGTGCGTGCGTGTGTCTGTGTTTGTATGTGTGCTCGTGTGTGTGTGTGTTGTGTTTATGTGTGTGTTGTGGTTGAAGACCAACCTTGATGTCCTCCAGTTTCTGTCTCTGGAAGTCACTGATGGTCTCCTCCAGTTGTCTGGTGCTGCGGTGAACGTTGTTGGTCGCCTTCTGAGCATTCACCTCTGCCTGAAAACCAAACAACAAAGGAATACTACAACTGTACTAGAAGCTTGAAAGAGATATATAAAAATTGTTTTAATGACAGCTACCAAAACCTCTGGTGGTCCACCACATAGCAAGATCTCATCAATGGTCAGATATCTGCATCGTTGCAGTGTTGAAGGTGTTGTTGATGTGACAGGGGGAGGTTCCAGAGAAATCATGTTACCTGTGACTGAAAACATTGGATAAGGTATTGAAGCATGACTAGAACAGAACATCTACATTTCTAAAACCTCTCAGAGACCAGGTTAGCTCATCTGAACCTGTCACTCAAAGCACCACTCATAGAGTAAATATGGCCTACAAACAATTGTTTGTCACAGGCAATATGTCATATTTTTCAATACTGTGTCTTGACATAAGGATTGTTGTCGTAAATACTATAATCATGCTGGAATTCTGCCACTCTTGTAAAGTTATATGCAGATATGAATAGACTGGGAGAAAAGATACAATTCTTTGTCTATCAGAGGGATTCTTCTGCTGGAGTCTCCAGTTTCTGCAGTTCTTTCAGCGCTCTGTCCCGATCAGCATTGAACCTCTTCAGATCTGCCTGTATGTCAGAGATATGTCCAGTCCATGAAGCTTCAAACACACTGTCTCAGAAGAGACAGCCCATTCATTCACTCCGATTGTTCTGCCATGAGATGCTGTGAAGTGTGTGTGACAGAGAAGTGACAATGAGACAGAGAGTGAGAGAAAGAGACAAAGATAGTGTGTGTGTGTGTGTGTGTGTGTGTGTGTGTGTGTGTGTGTGTGTGTGTGTGTGTGTGTGTGTGTGTGTGTGTGTGTGTGTGTGCGTGCGTGCGTGTGTGAGGGAGTGAGGGATCTGTATTTTGTCTGGTAATTACTGTATGAAATCTACAGTGTGTTCTTTTCCATGTATGAAGACTTACTCTCTTGTTTTCAACAATATCACCGTAGGCTTTGAGGGGAGTGACGACTTTGATCTCCAGCCTCTCTACCTGTCAGGGGTAGACACAGTAAACAGACTTTCATCTTCAAAACAACAGTATTTCAAGGTGTGAGAAACAAATTGTTGTGTTTTTGCTGGGTAAAAATGGCTCGAAACCAACACTGTCTTTGCCCACTATATACAGTACTGAGGAACTCCCATAATGCCTTTATTTACTGTTATGATGTTTCATTAACCCTTACACTAACCTAGTAGATGCACCATGGCCAATCACATCCTCTACCACTAATACCAGCATCGGGGAAGCTACTCTAAAAATACAGTTTACCAAGCTACCAATTACTTCACACTGGAGGAAGTTAAACTCCACTAAAGCTACCCTTAACTTTTTATGGCTGCAGGGGCAGTATTGAGTAGCTTGGATGAAAAGGTGCCCATTGTAAACGGCCAGCTCCTCAGTCTCAGTTGCTAGTATATGCATATTATTATTAGTATTGGATAGAAAACACTCTAAAGTTTCCAAAATTGTCAAAATATTGCATGTGAGTATAACAGAACTGATATTGCGGGCGAAACCCTGAGGAAAATCAAAACAGGAAGTGGCTTCTATTTTGAAATCTCCATGTTCCATAGCCTCCCTTTGCTGGATTTAAAGGGATATGAACCAGATTTCTTTTCTTATCGCTTCCTCAAGGTGTCAACAGTCTTCAGACATAGTTTCAGGCTTTTATTTTGAAAAATGAGCCAGAAAGATAACATCGCGTCAAGTGGTCACATGAGTTTTGCTCACGCAACAGAGTTTGGACAGCCATTGCTTTTCCCCTCTCCTACTGTGAAAGACATTTGCGGTTGATATATTATCAATTATATATTTTAAAAACAACCTGAGGATTGATTATAAAAAAATGTTTGACATGTTTCTGTGGACATTATGGGAACTATTTGGAATTTTCGCCTGCGTTGTCGTGACCGCTCTTTCCTGTGGATTTCTGAACATTACGCGACAAACAAACGGAGGTATTTTGGATATAAAAATAATCTTTATGGAACAAATGGAACATTTGTTGTGTAACTGGGAGTGAGTGAAAACATCCGAAGATCATCAAAGGTAAAAGATTATTTTGTTTGCTTTTCTGATTTTCATGACCAAGCTTCCTGATGCTAAGTGTACTTAATATTTTGTCGTGCGATCGATAAACTTACACAAACGCTTGGATTGCTTTCGCTGAAAAGCATAATTTCAAAATCTGACACGACAGGTGGATTAACAAAAGGCTAAACTGTGTTTTCCTATATTGCACTTGTGATTTCATGAACATAAATATTTGTAGTAATATTTATTGAATGTAGCGCTATGCTATTCAGCGGGTGTTGATGACACTTATCCCGATATCGGGATTGCAGCCATAACAAGTTAAGAAAATCTAGTTTAATTACCTAACCTTTCTTTGAAAAAGTAGTTCACTACATCCAAACTACTTTGTTAGAAATGATCATATCTAAATTTGAAATGTCATAGATTACAAATTGCAATAAAAATCAAATCAATAACAGACCACTCTGGAGTCAGATTAAGGGAATCTGTAATTAAGCCTATCACAAAAACTATTTTCAAAAAAATAAAGGATATTATTGCCTACTTTAGCCATATTTCATTTAATTTAGCAAAAAACGTAGTGTAATTCCAGTAGTTAGCTACACCACTAAATGGCAAAAAAAAGTTATGAACTACTGAAAACCCTACCAATAATTTAATTTAGTTAAACTACCCCAAAGCTACTGCAAAATGAAGTTATATTACTAGTTGAACTAGCCTATATGTAGTTCACTACTCCCCAACAGCCCCTGACCTCTCACCCCTCACCTCAGCCTGGTGGTAGTCCTGCACCATGGCCAGGTCTTCAGCCAGGTTCTTCAGACAGGTACGGAGCTCTGGGTCCTCAGTATTCGAGAAGTCATTGAGCTGTCTGACCAGCATGTCAGCCTGGTCCCTCAGCTCGCCTGTCTTCCTGGTGTAAGAGGCCAGCAGGCTGCAGAACTGACCCAGGTGCTTCTCAGCATGGCTCACTGTCAGCTCCATGCTCTTTATCTGTCTGTCTCTGGACAAAAGATGAAGAGTTATGAAGGGTTCGGGTTTCAGCTAACTATAGACCTCCAGGAGGTTTTAGGGTCATGCTTGTGATAAACGCTCGATGAGCCAAATAGCAGTACACATCCCTTCAGCATTATTATATCTGTGAGACAGGTGTGTTTCCAAAGGCGCACTCATGTGAGATAAAGTGTTCCCAATGCGCAATCTTCTCCAACATAATCTAGGCCCACTTACCACTTTAGCCGTGGTTTCCACACATAATCGTGGAAAGGCAGTATATAGTGAAACATGACATGGTTAGCTATAGAACTAGTACAGCATCAAATGAAGAATCAACCGATTGGCTCGATGTTGGCTATGTAGAGCCGTCTGGTCCATGCTAGCTTTTCCTGCTACAGTACTGTGGTTTATTAAAGCAGTAGAGCTAACCAACACAGGTGTTATCAAGTAATAGTGGTACATTAAACCATATATGCATGTAACGAGGGCAACTACCTTGAGAAGATGGTGTTCATGTTGGATTTGCTCAAGCGTCGCTTCACCTCACTGTTGAGCTGCGGTATTTACCTTATTGCCAAGCTCTCGCCTGCCCCGGGTTACGAGCGAGTTGGTTGCTATAGAGACGAGAACACGGAAGAGTGGGGTTTTGGGGTGGAGGTGATGGTTATGGCCACATGGTGGCAGCAGCGTATCATTAGCAACATAAGCCCCGACAGGAGCCGAGACAGGCTTTACAAGGCAGGCTTACAGAAGAATAAAACGTAACCCCATCCCTCAGGTCTATTAAAGAGCGTGGTAAAACTAATGTTTTAAAAACTCACTCTCACCCTTTCTTTCTCTCTTTTTCTCTCTGACTCACTCGCTCGCTCATACGCTTCATCGCACGCACGCACGCACACGCACGCACACATGGTGCTCTCAGAAGGGATTGTAAGGGGTCCAGCCTGTTAACGAGTGGCTGTAAGAGAAGTGTTGAAGAGATGCCAGCTCTCAACTCTCTCTGGGAAGAATGTGTTGGCATATACAAGGGGCGCCACTCAAATGGAACTTTAATTCATTTACACAAAAACGCAAACAATTCAAAAAACAGACCTCACTGCTGGCAGCTCACAGCTGTAAAGTGTAACACAGCCTCTTCCTACCTGAGAATAAACATTTTATTGTATGCTGCACTTAATATAGTGTGTGTGTGGGCGTATGTGTCAGCCAGTGGAGGTGGGCTGTGAATTGGGCTTTGATGTAGCCTGCCAAGTTTCCCCTGTGGACAGCAGCTGTTATGATAAACACACTGTCTAGCAGCAACAGATCATCCCAAGATGGTTCCACACCCCCCCCCCCCTCTCTCTGTCTCTCTATCTTTCTCTCTCTCCATCTCTCTGTCTCTCTTTGTCCTCCCCTCTCTCTCTGTCTCTCTCTCTCTCTCTCTCTCCCTCCCTCTTTCCATCTCTCTTTGCCCCTCCACCATCCCCCTCTCTTTCTCTCAACCTCTCCCCTCCTCTCCCCTCAGGCTGTAGTTAATGAAGGGAAATGAAAACAATGCCCCTGCCAGTCCAGTAGCAGAGCCATGCCAACCTGAGAGAGGCAGACAGAAAGAGAATAGGGGTGAAAGAGATATAGTGTGAATTAAACTCACAGACAGACAGACAGACAGACAGACAGACAGCCAGCCAGCAAGCCAGCCAGCCAGCCAGACAGACAGACAGACAGACAGATAGACAGACAGACACCAAAGATAATTATCGGATGTCTCTATAAACACCACACAATAGCCACAGGGCTGATGGCTAATTGTGTCCCCCAGAGCAGGTCTGTAAGGCTGACAGAGGAAGGAAATCCACATGTCACCCAGAGGCAGAATCAAAGAACAGGGCAGACTCACTTTGTGACACACACTTGCTAACAAAAACACACAAACACACACACACACACACACACACACACACACACACACACACACACACACACACACACACACACACACACACACACACACACACACACACACACACACACACACACACAACACACACACACACACACACACACACACACACACACACACATGCAAAACACACATAGACTGTGGGTTGGAGTTCCAGTCATATTCTTTGAAGCTTCCATTCATTCAGATCTTTATAGATCCTTATATTCTCATCATTAATTCCAATGTGGAAAGTTACATCACCCCACTTCCTGTTCTGAGGAGACAGTTTGTCTCATATTGATGTCACAGCTTAGGAGTGTGATTGAGGAGGTGAGACACAGACGAGGAAAACCAGCTAAATGAGTTTTCCCCCAGGCTGTTACTAAAATCACAAGCTCTTGGTACGACAAGCCACAACCACAGGCAACCTTTTTGACTGAGTCAGAAAACTATTTTATTGCTGTGGGAGTTGCTGTATGAATATGTTGAACGCTATGAGGCAGGAACACTATTACTGAATAATATGAGGCAAGGACACACTCTGACTTAGGTTAACCTGTTGCCTAGTGAGAGGAGGCCAACGTTAGTGGGGTCTACCTGTTGATGAAAGTCATTGGACTAATCACTGTGTGTATGTCTGGGCATGACTCGAACTATACAGGGTTACCTCCTACACTATTAGAAAGAAAGGTGCTATCTAGATTCTAAAAGGGTTCTTTGGCTGTCCACAACCCTTTGAATAACCCTTTTTGGTTCCAGGTAGAACCCTTTCTACAGAGGGTTCTAGATGAAACCCAAATGGGTTCTACCTGGAACCAAAGAGGGTTCTCCTGTGGGGACAGCCAACCCTTTTGAGTGTAGTCTGGTCCTGGCCTAGCTGACGTAGAGGTGTACATAGATCTTTTTTTATTTTCCTCTACTCTGGATGTGCTGGCCCACGGGCGCCAGTGTGTGTGTTCCACAGCCAGTTCAGTGGAAAGGTCTGGGATGTAACCCAGGACAGAGTCTCCCGTTGTGAGGGGGTTTTCTCTGTCCACCAGCAAGGGCTGACCCCTCTCTCATACCTGTGATTAATGCCAGAGCACACACCTCAGAGGCAGTGTCAACAAACAGCCTGTGTGTGTGTGTGTGTGTGTGTGTGTGTGTGTGTGTGTGTGTGTGTGTGTGTGTGTTGTGACAGGGTGGTGGAGGGTTGGTTCATTCAATAGAGAGATGCATTAAATGATTGCCTGTAGTGTGGAGTTATACAGTTTACAGTGTAGAGTTATAACGTTTACAGTGTAGAGTTATAACGTTTACAGTGTAGAGTTATAACGTTTACAGTGTAGAGTTATAACGTTTACAGTGTAGAGTTATAAAGTTTACAGTGTAGAGTTATAAAGTTTACAGTGTAGAGTTATAAAGTTTACAGTGTAGAGTTATAACGTTTACAGTGTAGAGTTATAAAGTTTACAGTGTAGAGTTATAAAGTTTACAGTGTAGAGTTAGAAGGTTTACAGTGTAGAGTTAGAAGGATTACAGTGTAGAGTTATAAAGTTTACAGTGTAGAGTTATCAAGTTTACAGTGTAGAGGTATAAAGTTGACAGTGTAGAGTTATAAGGTTTACAGTGTAGAGTTAGAAGGTTTACAGTGTAGAGTTAGAAGGTTTACAATGGGGATATATAAGAGTATAAATGTCTCCTAGGTGGTAGGAGAGAGACATACTGTAACTGTGTGGGACATTACATTAGCCCACCTTTGCCCCTTCCCTTCCACCTTTGCCCCTGTCCCACTGCCTCTCCCTACCCACTGCCCCGTCCCTCCCCAATTTGCCCCCTCTCTCCCACTGCCCCTCCCACCCCACTGACCCTTCCCTGTCCAATTTCCCCCCTCCCTACAACTGCCCCTCCCTCCTCACTGCAACTTCCCTCCCCAATTTGCCCCCTCCCTCCCCAATTTTCCCCCTCCCTCCCCAATTTGTCCCTTCCTTCCCTCCCCCACCCTTGTCCCCTCAGTCATCAGTCGTTGAGCAGATCCATCAGTCTGACTGTGTCCTCACTAGTGGAGCTAGTAGTGGAGTAAAGAACTGATCGTTGTGATGAATGGGAGAGAGAACGCTATGTGACACTTATTTTCCTTTCTCCCCCAAAAATCTTTCAACCAAAATATGAAACCTGGATGGGATGATGGGTGGGTGGGGGTGAGAGGGGATGTTAGGGGTGTGGACAGGGGGGTCTGGTGATCGATGGCTGGGACTCTGAGTTGACCCTCACACTGCACTTCCAAGGATAAGGACACACATACCTCCTAGTGAGAAACAGTAGGGAGAAAGGAAGAGTAAAGGATGCCTTCTTATGACAGGTTTTGTGTTGTAATGTGTGTGTGTGTGTGTGTGTGTGTGTGTGTGTGTGTGTGTGTGTGTGTGTGTGTGTGTGTGTGTGTGTGTGTGTGTGTGTGTGTGTGTGTGTGTGTGTGTGTGTGTGTGTGTGTGTGCGCTTTCATGTGTGTGTCAGTGCGCTCGTGTGTATGTACATGTGTATGCCTGTTGCTGTGTAAATATAACAGAGAGCTGGGTTTGGGCCAGTATGCGTGAGAATCCAGGTACAGACATAACTCACAATGTCAGTGTTGTGTAGTAAAAACAGCAGAAAAGCTGAAGAATTTACGCTGGTCCGAGATCAGTAAAAGTATAAACCGCATTAGTGTCTTGAGTTAGTGCTGAACAATAGGAGTGTGGACCAGAGTGGAGTCTGGTCTAGGTGAAAACGTAACAGTTTATGACAAGCCTGACCACAACTGACCTATTATGTTACCAGAGACTGAGAGAAACAGGCAGAAAGAGAGAAAGAGAGAAAACTAGAAGGAAAGTCAGAGGAGAGACATAGAGTACATGTTTTGTGTTTTTAAATGTGTGCGGGAGTGTGTGCACATGTGTATGTGTGTGTATCAGGGTACAGTATATGTGTGCGGGAGTGTGTGCACATGTGTGTGTGTGTGTATCAGGGTACAGTATATGTGTGCGGGAGTGTGTGCACATGTGTGTGTGTGTGTGTATCAGGGTACAGTATATCTCTGAGTGTTTCTGTGTCTGTGAGACATCTTGATATGACAATGTGTAGAATAAATGTGTGTTAGATAGATAGAGAAGGAGGTAGATCTGTCTATGACCGCACATTCTCAGAGAAGGTGATGGAGGGTTCAGAAGTAACCATGGCCGCCAGTGTAAACAAAAAGAACAACAGACAAACAAACAACCATAAAAACAAGAACATCAAAACCTAACTCCTTGTTAACACTACATTAGTGGCTGAGATACGGGAAAGAGAGGAGAGGAAAGAGAGGAGAGGAAAGAGAGGAGAGGAAAGATAGGAGAGGAAAGAAGCAGGAGGACAGGGCAACGAGAAGGGAGAAGGAGAGGAGAAGGATAAAGAGAGTAGAGTGCGGAGAGAAGGAAGAAAGGATCAGATTAGAGCAGGGGAAAAGAGAGAAAGTGAGAAGAGGAGATGAGAGGCAGGAGGAGAAGGGAGGGGTGGGGGAGTAAAGGGAGTAGAAGGAAGAGAGGATAGAGAGTGAGGAGATCGAGGAAAACTCCCCAAACTGCAGGCAGGCAGGCAGTGGGGCTGTGCAGCAGTGGCTGGCTAAATAAACAGTCCTAATTGGCTGTGGAGCCCCACCAGTCTGGGGTTTCACTGCCTTTCATCCTGGGAAGGCCAAGAGGAAGCTGTGGGAGAGCTGAGGTGAGGCACCTTTCTACACACACACACACACGCACGCACGCACGCACGCACGCACGCACGCACGCACGCACGCACGCACGCACGCACGCACACACACACACACACACACACACACACACACACACACACACACACACACACACACACACACACACACACACACACACACACACACACACACACACACAGCAAATGCAGCACATGCACACACTTAGTAATTTAGGAGTCATATCCAACAGGGTACTACTCGACCGGGCCTCACACTCAGACACACGCATGCATGTGCACTCACACATACATCATTTAATTCATCAGACACTCAGACAACCCACTGCAGAGCAATCTAAATGGATTAGAACAACCTGTCTCCAACTCCCCCATCCGCCCCTCATAGATGAGGATACAGGATGAGTCAAGCTCAGGGTGAATGGAGTTATGTTACGACCTGGGACTACAAACACACATGAGACATTTAACAGACAATGTCCTCCAGAGCACCAAACAGTCCACTGAAGGCTTGCAACAGTCATGCTACAACTTGATACCTTCCTCTGGCTATACACAACTGCAATATTTACCAAGGTCGCTGGCTGCCTGAATGATCCTTCCTTGTGAAATACAACCCTATTTGTCTGCTGAACACATCAATTCCGTCAAATCAGTGTTTCTCATTTGATATCTAATACAGCTAATATAACAGAGGACATACAGTGGTGACCTGCTGAACTGCACGGTGTCTCAGTCACTGTCCTTGACCTCTGAGAAAGTGGTATGTATTTGTATATGTAT